>NC_057805.1:391774426-391970915 GCF_018294505.1 Triticum aestivum
CTAAGGTGATTTTCTTCTTTGCCGATATCGATTGTGGTTTTTCATCTAAGTATGTGGTCATAAATAATGCAAAATTTTATTAGCTTCGATGCCATGCTACCTTCCCTGTCATGCATACTTTTGACTCTACATAGTGGTTTAAATAACTTGTGTTTCTTATATTGGAAAGTAATTCAGAATTTGTTTTTGTTTCAATTAGATCCCTGATGCAGGCAAGGATTGTGTGGTTGTACATGTCACTCGCTATGAGGCGGATGACCTGAATATACGCACTGGGAAAACAAAGTTCTTAGGCTGTTGGATCCTGGAAGCCATTTGCACTTATACCAAAGTTGAGATGTATTGCAGCCTCACTATTGTCAGGCGTGTTGTCCAGGGTGTACTGAAGCACAAGAAGTTCAAAGCTACTCCTTCGTTTGTGAGGCATACTGTTCTTGTCAAGCTTACACAGGAAGATGACGTGGCATGCCTCCACAAACAAGGTTATCTTCAGGAAGGTTCACAAGATTGAGCTACTACCGGATGTCCTCGATGATGTTCATGGCAAGGTCCGTCTTGTGTCCATCCCAAATTAGATCGAGGCATGAAATAGTTGCCCGAGCTAGTGTTTAGAAGTAGTTTGGATTGTGTCTAAATATCCGAACCTTGCCTATTATCGAGCCCTCTAGGGCTAGTACTCTGTTTGAATCCGTCTATGGGAACTACTGCTACTTTTGTGTGCCCGTGAATCATGTGAGAACCATCCTAATTGTTGCCAAAACAGATGCGTCCTCACAAGTTTTTTCATGTAATATGGGATGGTAAGACATAAGTTGTCACGGTTTATCATACGAGCAGTGTGTGTTTGATGAAATAGAGTACTTGTTCGACAACTGTGCGTCGACATATACATAGGGTACGTAAGGCTGGTTAAGTACTTGTAAACATTGTTGGTGCTACCCCACTTGTAAGCAGTTGTGCAAAACACGGCACATTGGCTCAGCTCGCTTCAACACTAGAAAAGTCGGCTATCGACCAACTAACAATCAATAATCTGCTCTCTGACATATAAGCAACTACGTATCTTGTTAGAGTGGTTCATGTAGTTAACTGAGGCCACAATGTAAATTTCAAAAGTTCACACGCTAGTCCAGCGTTCATGTGGAACATTCACATTAAACTCGGCTTCATAAAATACTTGAAAAGCACAAGTTAAGTAATTTTATCCATCTCAATGTTTCATACAACATAACAAACATTTACTAGTTTCTACTCTTATAAAAAACATAGTTGGCGATGATGGTGTGCCTGCCATCCTGCAATATAAGCCGTCTGATTTATATGTGATGGATAGGAAGGAAACTATGGCAATTTTGCAAAATGGTACCCACACCCCTCTCCACATTTGCAAATAAGGCCTTCCCTCGTTCATCCTTTTCTCTCACAAGATAAACTACTCATACAAATGCATCTTGATGTTCCGTGCAACGCACGGGCTTCTTGCTAGTTCACAGCAAAAGACAAAGTTGTGAGAAGGTTTACAAATCAGGAAAAATCAAGCAAGGCTTCTCTGACCAAAGGGCCTCCCTAGGCAGGCTTTAATTTCCTGGAGTTCACTCTGGTTTTTCTTGTTGCCACCATCCAGGGTTAGGTTCTCTCATTCCCAAAGGAAATATGCCCTAGAGGCAATAATAAAGTTGTTATTTTATATTTCCTTATTCATGATAAAGATTTATGATTCATGCTAGAATTGTATTGATCGGAAACTTAAAACATGTGTGAATACATAAACAAATATCGTGTCCCTAGTAAGCCTCTACTAGACTAGCTGGTTGATCAGAGATGGTTAAGGTTTCCTAACCATGGACATGTGTTGTCATTTGATAACGGGATCACATCATTAGGAGAATGATGTGATGGACAAGACCCACCCGTTAGCTTAGCATAATGATCGTTCAGTTTTATTGCTATTGCTTTCTTCATGTTAAATACATATTCCTTCGACTATGAGATTATGCAACTCCCAAATCCCGGAGGAATGCCTTGTGTGCTATCAAACGTCACAACGTAACTGGGTGATCATAAAGATGCTCTACAGGTATCTCCGAAGGTGTTTGTTGAGTTGGCATAGGTCGAGATTAGGATTTGTCACTTCGAGTATCGGAGAGGTATCTCTGGGCCCTCTCGGTAATACTCATCATAAGCTTGCAAGAAAATGACTAAGGAGTTAGTTACGAGATGATGTATTACGGAACAAGTAAAGAGACTTGCCGGTAACGATATTGAAGTCGGTATGAAGATACCGACGATCGAATCTCGGGCAAGTAACATAAGATGGACAAAGGGATTACGTATGTTTTCATTACGGTTCGACCGATAAAGATCTTCGTAGAATATGTAGGAGCCAATATGAGCATCCAGGTTCCGCTATTGGTTATTTACCAGAGAAGTGTCTCAGTTATGTCTACATAGTTCTTGAACCCGCAGGGTCCGCACGCTTAACGTTCGATGACGATATAGTATTATATGAGTTATGTGATTTGGTGACCGAATGTTGTTTGGAGTCCCGGATGAGATCATGGACATGACGAGGTAAAGATCTATCTATCTATTATATATACTAGCAAAAGAGCCCGTGCATTGCAACGGGAGAAAAAAACACAACACACATTCTTAACTGAACAACCATCACTCAAGACCACAATAGGTCAATCTCCTTTATTTTAGCGATGCATCATATTTGTATTGCCGCTTATCCTTCTTCTCACCCTCGCCGGCGGTGGCCTTAGTGTTCACACAAACCAAAACGTGTTAGAATGTGATTAATCCTAAGACATCTCTCTCTCCCTCTCTCCTCCCTCTCCCTCTCTCTCGCTTTCTCTCACACTCGCGATGAGAAATCTGTTGTTTTCCCCTGCGACGTATTCAGAGGTATGCATGTGTAGTTCTCGATGTTTTATTTTCCCTATATGATTATAGTGGGTGTTTATTTGCAATCCGGATCGCCGCCTGTATGAAAAAAAATGGATCGTGTGCTATAGTTATAAGTTTGCTTCCAAAACAATATTTAAAAAATATTTAACAGGTAAAATTAACATCATATACAGATTTCACACATTTTTTAATCAAATTTCATATATAACATATTAAAATCGGAGTTACGGTTTAAAAGATACGTATAATTTAGAAAACCATTTGTTTGAATTAAATATCTTCCAAAATAATATTTATAAATACTTAACAGGTTAAAATAATCTTATATCCATATTTTACATATTTTTCTAATCAAATTTCATATATAACATGTTTAAATCGGAGTTACGGTTTAAAAGATATGGATGGTTTAAAAAAGCATTTGTTTGACTTAAATATGATCCGCGGATGGAATACCTAAAATGTCAGTTTATTTTTTGAAAAACTGTAAAATAACGGTTCGGCGTGACTTAAATCTGGACTGCGGGTTGATTTCATAAAAATGCAGGGGCTTTTTTGCAAATTGGTGCGACGGAGGGGCAGGGACCCTACGTGCTTTATTATTAGGTAGAGATGTTAGAGAAGTCAAACAGGCCATCACGTTCATCCACATAGATTAAATTATCTTGACCATCAATTATATATATTAACGGTTAAGATTTAATACATGTAGCGTTATATACAAATATAGGTGCGTCCAAACAGTTTGGCATGACACGTACAAATAATTCAGCACATCTTTCGTGCAAGTCATATGTTTTTCTATTATAAAAATCTCTCCTAGACAATTGAAAGTGTACGTTCGCTGGGATCGTAATTAAAGCAACGCTGCCATCTGCCATAAAAAAGCACGACTCCTAAACAGCTAGAAAAAGGCACTGCCAACTATAGAGTCCGAGCGCCACTCCAAAAAAACAAAAGTCCGATCAGAAATTCCGTCCAAGTCATATGTTTTTTCTACTAAAATACTCTATCCTAGAGAATTACTCCCTCCGTTCCATAATATAGGACATTTTTAACAATAATATAGTGTCAAAACGTTTTATATTATGAGCCGGAGGGAGTAGAAGTGAAAGTGTGCAGGATGTGAAAAAAAAGTGAACGTGTGTTGGGGATTGTAAAGCAAGGCCGCCCGCTCGTGTAAAAACAGCATGGCTACCCAACAGCTAAAATAGTCACGGCTTTCAACTATAACAAGTCAAAGTGCACCGGAGAAAAAACAAGAGTCAAATATTCTCCTTTTTTTCTTTCCTTTTTTCTGATTTTGAGGGGAAAAGCATCAGATCACAATTCTCCATTTAGTGACATCATTTATGATCTCAGCCAAAAAAAATTAGGATATGATTATATGAAAGTAATCAATTTGGACGGCTATATTAGTGCTTCACTTGGGATAAGAAACTTTCTCTAAGTCTCAAAAAAAACTTTCTCTACCCATGGGCGATAACAAGCTTTCTCTACCCAAATAAAAAAAAGTGCATGTGTACATACATAGCGTAGAGTTCCGGGCAAACTAATTCTGAATGTACTTTTGTTTAATAATGAAATATTTCTACAATAGGATGTTAGCATCAACAAAATTTGTATGGACAACACATACTCAAAATATGTGAACATCTAAATAAGGGCCGAAAATAATATTCTTATTTTGAAACTATAAATAATTATGTGATTTTCTATAGCCAGAAAAGACCGGTCATGAGCATATCAACGGGATCCAAGTATATCATGTTGATTCGGATTGTTGACCTCATGAAGATACGGTATTAAGGAGCTGCTGGGGCAGATGACTAGGGAATAGAGAGAACATAAAAGAAATACTAGAAAATACATTGGGCCACATGGGCTAAATAATTATTTATGTTTATTATATGATGGGTCCTAATTCCGATAGTTGAGATTAAAAACTGGAACTAAAAGTTATATGTGTATTAGTAGCCAAATCAGCTATGATGGAAATTTGTCTCAAAAAAAAGCTATTATGGAAATCAATCTGAAGCAATCCATATTGCATGAAGCGCATGCAATACCATAATTGCAAATGCCACCAGTTAACCAATTAATCATTCTAATCGGCTTTTTATAGATTATGAGAATGATTCTTATTTGATAGCCATAAAATAACATCTGAAGATGGTTTTCCCCGCAAGCAAGAATGCAAAAATAAAGTTACTTATATGGCATCTTGCAATTTTTTCAAACAACAAAAAACACTACTAACTGAAAGACAGATGTGGTAGTAAATAGTTAGTAGAGACTCAATAGAAATATAAGTATGATTTTCATAAGGATATTAAAATAGTAGTGCCGTGAACAGAAGACTAAAAATGATTATATCAAGCTAAGTAACACATCTCCTTGGAATTCAATTTTGTAAAACTTCCCTAAGGACAATGTATAGGTGAATATAGTCTAATACAAATTAGCATTGCAGGAAACATTATTGACAAAAAACTACGTACAACAATATGTAATAAATTTACGGCCACAAATACACGAGCCACCACACCGGTAATGTTGAGTCCCGTGGAGGACGAAAACCCATGATAGGATGTAAGACATTCATATTTATATTTATTCCAATATTGGAGTTTATTTATATATTGAAAATACCAAAAAAGACTCATGCCTCCTTTTATGTCATTGCAAGTGGACGATGAATATAAAATAGACCGAGAGCGAGAAGAATGTGTGTTGCCTAACTTTCCAATATTAGCTGCTAATATATTCATGATATTTTGATGGTCAATGAAAATAGTGTCCATTTATCATTTATTTACTTAATGTACAAAGATCCTATATGGCATATCCATATGAAAGTAACGAACAAATTAGTTACAAGTTAAAAATCTAGCCGCGCAAATGCACGGGTCACTCGGCTAGTTGATATATAGGACAATAGTATTCGTACACCGGATGTGTTTTGAGGGGTACCAGGTACTTATCGGGTCACGGGAAGGGGTTCTGGGCACCCCGGCAAAAGATATGGGCCTTATGGGCCAAGAGGGGAAACGCACCATCCCCCATATGGGCCGGCCTAAAGAGGAGAAGGAAAGGGGAAAAGTGAAAGGAAAGTGTGGATTAGGATTCCCATTTCCTTCCCTCTCCCCCCTCTTGCTTCCCCCTCCGACAAACATGGCAGGGGGGCGCGGCCAAGGGCAGGAGCCCAAGTAGGATTCAGACCTACTTGGGGCGCCCCCTGGCCTCTCCCCTCTCCCTCCCACCTATATATAAGGAGGTGGGTGCCATGCACACCCCAGACAATTGCCTAGCCGTGTGCGGCCCCCCTCCACCGTTTACGCCCCCGGTCATATTTTCGCAGTGCTTAGGCGAAGCCCTGCGGAGATCACTTCACCGTCACCGTCACCACGTCGTCGTGCTGACGGAACTCATCTACTACCTCGACGTCTTGCTGGATCAAGAAGGCGAGGGACGTCACCGAGCCTAACGTGTGCAGAACGCGGAGGTGCCGTGCGTTTGGTACTTGATCGGTTGAAGCGCGAAGAAGATCGACTACATCAACCGCGTTGAGAAACGCTTCCGCATACAGTCTACGAGGGTATGTAGACACACTCTCCCCCTCGTTGCTATGCATCTCCATGGATAGATCATTTCGTGTGCGTAGAATTTTTTTTGTTTTCCATGCACGATTACCAACAGTGGCATCATGAGCCAGGTCTATGCGTAGATGATATGCACGAGTAGAACACAAAGAAGTTGTGGGAGGTGATGTCCATACTACTTACCACCAATGTCTTATTTTGATTCAGCGGCATTATGGGATGAAGCGGCCCGGACCAACCTTACATGTCCACATACATGAGACCGGTTCCACCGACTGACATGCAACTAGTTTTGCATAAAGGTGGCCGGTGGGTGTCTGTTTCTCCTACTTTAGTTGAATCGAATTTGACTGCGGCCAGTCCTTGATTAAGGTTAAAACAGCAAACTTGATAAATCGCCATTGTGTTTTTGCCGTAGGTAAGAACGGTTCTTGCTAGAAACCCGTAGCAGCCACATAAAACTTGCAACAACAAAGTAGAGGACATCTAACTTGTTTTTGGGGGGTAAGTTGTGATGTGATATGGTCAAGACATGATGTGATGTACATAATTGTATGAGATGATCATGTTTTGTAATTTATCTGCAACCGGCAGGAGCCTTATGGTTGTCTCTTTATTGTATGAAATGCAAGCGCCATGTAATTGCTTTACTTTATCGCTATGCAAGCGCTATGTACTACCACTTACTCCTACTACTAAAGGACATATATTTCAAACAATATGATAATCTCTCTAACCAAGGTAGGGGAGTATATGTCTAACGGAGGGAGTAGTAAATTTTTATCCTCGTCCTGGAAGCCACCACGCGCGTGGCCGTGGGAGCGGGCGTAGGCGTAGTAAGCAAGCTTCTCCTCGTCCTGCGACTCTACGAGCCACCGCACCCATGGGCGGGGGAGAGGGTGTAGCAAGCTTCTCCTTGTTCTGTGAGTTGACGGGACACATCAAAAGTAGTACTACAGAGCATCTCCAGTGTATAGAGCCTTGCCTCTAAGGTAGGCCCCACATGGTTTGCCTCTTATCAAATGAAAAAAGCACAATGTATGGAGACTCTAACCAGCCTCTAAGGTGGGCCCTAGCAGAAATTTAAAAAGTATTGATTAGCACCACATTGGTCCAATCAGAACTATTTCTCTTGTACTCCTACTTTCTTATGCTTCCTAAGGCTGACAAGTGGGACCATATGGATTGTTACATTGTTAGAGGCGGCCTCTAAGGTTAGATGCGATGCTAGCCAATTTTTTGTTAGAGGCAATTCATACAATGTATAGAGGCTTGACTCTAAGAGGAGAGAGAGGGCTTAGAGGAAACATAAAGCATACATTGTGGATGCCCTAAGTGCCTACTTTCCGGTCTATATGACTCAATTTGAAATCCACAATGTATCCATAATAGATGTTGAGTGGTGGAATAAATTTGTTACTTCCATAGTTCGCAAAAGTATTGAGCATGTGAGATGGTGAACGGAGGGAGTGTTGGTGTACAAAAGTAGGGGTCCTTTTTGTACCCCTCTACTTGTGCGCGGGCAGTCGCAGCCATACACCCGCAGCCGCGCTTGGCGGGACAGAAGAGGAAGCAAAGACACAAGACTACCAGAGCCGTGCTCAAGACCAGAAGCATGAGGAGCAGAGGGGCGGGGTGAGACTCCCCTGGCAAGGCCCTTGCCGGGGCGGCCTTCACGGCCCCGGCAGGAGCCTTGCTAGGGCAACTTGCCCAACACCAGTGGGGCCGCCACCCTTGATCCTGAGAGTTCCGACACCATCGACAAACATTGGAACCAAGGCTCGAGAGGCGCCTCCATGGTGGCATGCAGATCTTTGTGAAGACAAAGGGCCTGCGAGGCCTAGATAGGAACCAGAAAACAAGACAACAGCGAGGCTCCTTGCCGAGGATGCCCACGAGGCCCTGGCAAGACTCTTGCCGAGGGCGCCCACGAGGCCCCGACAAGACTCTTGCCGAGGGCGCCCACAAGGCCCCAGCAAGACCCTTGCTGGGAATATCAGCAAGACCGCGGCAAGGCCTTGCCACCCCGTCGCCGCCCCAGCTCAGCGGCCGACCCACCAACTAAGCAGGTACCCACGTGGCAGTACGTGGCTCCTAAGCCAACTAGTCAAGCACCTACATAGTGGCATGCAGATCTTTGTGAAGACCCTGCCACCACACCAACTCAGCAGCCTGCCAGCCTACATGGCGCCGCATGCCTCGTTGGCCTGGACGCATGTCGGAGCAAGGCGAAGCGGCGACGGACGGGACGGGCCTCGTTGCCATCCCCGATAAAGTAAGAGGACACCTAAGTAGCACATTTAATGCGTTTTGTCCAATGGTGCCAGAGATAAACTCGACTACTGTACAACTTTCCACCTCCTGTGTGCCACTGTGGCAGCCCCTTTGACTACAAAAGGAGGCCCACAGCATACTGAGAGAGGGTTCAGACTTTTTGGACCCTGCACGCCTTGTAGCTAGTCCAAGAACACCAGATAAACACAAGCCACAGGAGTAGGACATTACGCGTCACCCGCGGCCCGAACCTGGATAAATTTCCCGTGTTGATCTCTTAAACCCGCTCTTTCCACAGTCCCGCACTCGCCGACCCTAGAAGGGATTCCCCGTGATCCCATAGGTGTCGTTTCCACCGACATCTTTGGCACGCCAGACAGGGGGTGTGCAAGCTGTGGAAATCCGGTTTGAAGGTCAGCGCACCGACTTCATCATCACCATGGCCCCCAAGAGAAAGGGGATCACAGCGATCGGGTCGCCCGGAGCCGGCCCGTCCACGCCAGCGCGGGCAGGCGACCGGGTGGCCACAGATGGGGCCGGAGACGTGGCCCGTGAGCATCCACGACACTCTGGCGATCGGAGCCAGGCGAGCGGCGTCGTTCGAATCCGAGACGACGAGCCACACGCCATTGGGTCCGGGGGCGGGGCCGTGCTACCCACGGGCGGCGCGGCAACCTCTACGGCGCCCCAGCTGGCACCCACGCCGCGCGGGCAAGAGTTCATCACCGAGGAAATCAGGAAGTTGGAGGTGGCGGGCTTGGTTAGAGGAGTACTCCACCCCACGTGGTTGGCCAATCCAGTGGTGGTGCGTAAGGAAAATGGGAAATGGAGGCTGTGTATTCACTACACAGATATCAATAAAGCCAGTCCAAATGATCTTTCCCCTCTGCCACACATTGACCAGATTGTGGACTCCACTGCCGGGGGTGACCTGCTGTCATTCCTCGATGCCTATTCAGGATACCACCAGATCTTCATGATGAAGGAAGACGGAGAAAAGACCGCGTTCATCACCCCATGTGGTACGTACTGTTTTGTACGAATGCCTTTCGGGTTGAAGAGCGCTGGTTCGACGTTTGCCCGAGCGATCCAAATTGGTTTTGAGCCCTAGCTACATAGAAATATGGAAGCTTATATGGATGACATAGTGGTCAAAACCAAGGACAGGGCCACGCTCGTGTAAGATCTGGAAGAGACATTTGCAAATCTGCGCAAGATCAACCTCAAGCTCAACCGAGAGAAGTGCGTGTTCGGTGTCCCCTCCGGCAAGCTTCTTGGGTTTCTTGTGTCACAGCGTGGGATCAAGGCGAACCCCGACAAGATCAAGGCAATTGAGCGGATTGAGGCGCCAAAACGGGTCAAGGACGTCTGTAGGCTCGCCGGCTGCATTGCTGCCCTGAGTAGGTTCATCTCCAAATCTGCTGAGCGCGCCCTCCCCTTTTTCAAAGTTTTGAAAAAGGCAGGTCCAGTAAAGTGGACTCCGGAGGCAGAGGCAACACTGCAAGATTTCAAGAAGTACCTCTCCTCCACGCCAATACTAGTCGCGCCTAAACCACAAGAGTCGTTGTTGTTATACTTAGCAGCAATGAATCAAGTCGTTAGTGCTGCGTTGGTGGCGCAGAGGGAACTTGCGGAAGAAACAACAGTAATCGCGGAGCCGTCAGATGGTGGGCCGGAGCCCTCCCCGGCAAGGCCCAGCCCCGACGAGGCAGAGTTTGCGCAGTTGGGCGAAGTAGAACAGAAGAAGAAGGTGGTGCAGCACCCAGTTTATTTTGTCAGTTCCCTCCTGCAGAGGGCTAGATCAAGATATTCTGGTATGCAGAAGCTACTTTTCGGCCTCCTCATGGCCTCAAGGAAGCTGCACCACTATTTCCAAGCACATGAGATCACCGTCATCACCCGCCTCCCATTGCAACGAATCCTGCACAACCCGGATGCAACCGGGAGGATTGTGGAGTGGGCTTTGGAATTGTAAAGCTTTGGCCTCAAGTTTGAAGTACTTCGACAATTAAGAGTCGAGCCTTGGCAGAGTTCATAGCAGAGTGGACCGCAACACCCGACGAGGAGATTCAAGAGACCACCCTTCCCGGCAAGGAGATGAGCAGTGAGTGGGTTATGTACTTTGATGGAGCTTTCTCACTCGAAGGTGTTGGTGCCGGTGTACTACTCGTCGCACCCACCGGAGAGCGCCTCAAGTACGTAATCCAGATGCACTTTCCTCGGGCAAAATCAACGAACAACACGGCGGAGTACGAGGGATTGCTGGCTGGTCTCAGGATCGCGGCAGACAACGGAATCAGGAAGCTCATCATCAGAGGTGATTCGCAGCTCGTCGTCAAGCAAGTGAACAAGGATTACCAGAGCCCGTTGATGGAGGCCTATGTGGATGAAGTGAGGAAGTTGGAAGAGCGCTTTGACAGATTGCAAGCAGAGCATGTTCCCCGAGCAGAGAACGGCGTTGCTGACGACCTGTCAAAACGTGATGCCCTCAAGTTGTTGGGGAACGTAGTAATTTCAAAAATTTACCTACGCACACGCAAGATCATGATGATGGATAGCAACGAGAGGGGAGAGTGTCGTCCACGTACCCTCGTAGACTATAAGCGGAAGCGTTATGACAACACGGTTGATGTAGTCGTACGTCTTCATGATCCGATCGATCCAAGTACCGAACACACGGCACCTCCGAGTTCAGCACACGTTCAGCTCGGTGATGTCCCACGAACTCACGATCCAGCAGAACTTCGCGGGAGAGTTCCGCCAGCACGACGGCGTGATGACGGTGATGATGATGCTACCGATGCAGGGCTTCGCCTAAGCACCGCTACAATATGACCGAGGTGGATTATGGTGGAGGGGGGCACCGCACACGGCTTGGAACAATCAACTTGTGTGTCTATGGGGTGCCCCCTGGCCACGTATATAAATGATGGAGGGAGGAGGAGGACGGCCCTCATAGGGCGCGCCCAAGTGTGGAGTCCCACTAGGACTCCCTAGTCATAGTAGGATTCCACCTCCCACATGGAATAGGAAAAAGGGAAGGGAGAAGGAGAAGGAAGGAAGGGGGCGCCCCCCTCCCTAGTCCAATTTGGACCAGTCCATGGGGAGGGGTGCGGCCACCCTTTGAGGCTTTCTCTCCTTTCCCGTATGGCACATTAAGGCCCAATACGAATTCCCGTAACTCTCCGGTACTCCGAAAAATACCCGAATCACTCAGAACCTTTCCGATGTCCGAATATAGTCGTCCAATATATCAATCTTTATGTCTCGACCATTTCGAGACTCCTCGTCATGTCTCCGATCTCATCCGGAACTCCGAACTACCTTCGGTACATCAAAACACATAAACTCATAATACCGATCGTCACCAAACGTTAAGCGTGCGGACCCTACGGGTTTGAGAACTATGTAGACATGACCGAGACACATCTCCGGTCAATAACCAATAGCGGAACCTGGATGCTCATATTGGCTCCTACAAATTCTACGAAGATATTTATCGGTCAAACCGCATAACAACATACGTTGTTCCCTTTGTCATCGGTATGTTACTTGCCCGAGATTCGATCGTCGGTATCACCATACCTAGTTCAATCTCGTTACTGGCAAGTCTCTTTACTCGTTCCGTAATACATCATCCCGCAACTAACTCATTAGTTGCATTGCTTGCAAGGCTTATAGTGATGTGCATTACTGAGAGGGCTCAGAGATACCTCTCCGACAATCGGAGTGACAAATACTAATCTTGATCTGTGACAACTCAAAAAGTACCATCGAAGACACCTGTAGAGCACCTTTATAATCACCCAGTTACGTTGTGACGTTTGGTAGCACACAAAGTGTTCCTTCGGTATTCGGGAGTTGCATAATCTCATAGTCATAGGAACATGTATAAGTCGTGAAGAAAGCAATAGCAATAAAACTGTAACGATCACAATGCTAAGCTAATGAATGGGTTTCGTCCATCACATCATTCTCCTAATGATGTGATCCCGTTCATCAAATGACAACACATGTCTATGGCTAGGAAACATAACCATGTTTGATGAATAAGCTAGTCAAGTTGAGGCATACTAGGGACACATTGTTTTGTCTATGTATTCACACATGTATCAAGCTTCCAGTTAATACAATTCTAGCATGAATAATAAACATTTATCATGAAATAAGGAAATAAATAATAACTTTATTATTGCCTCTAGGTCATATTTCCTTCAGTCTCCCACTTGCACTAGAGTCAATAATCTAGTTCACATCGCCAAGTGATTTAACATCAATAGTTCACATCTTTATGTGGTTAACACCCATAGTTCACATCGACATGTGACCAACACCCAAAGGGTTTACTAGAGTCAGTAATCTAGTTCACATCGCTATGTGATTAACACCCAAAGAGTACTAAGGTGTGATCATGTTTTGCTTGTGAGATAATTTTAGTCAACGGGTCTGTCACATTCAGATCTGTAAGTATTTTGCAAATTTCTATGTCTACAATGCTCTGCATGGAGCTACTCTAGCTAATAGCTCCCACTTTCAATATGTATCTAGATCGAGACTTAGAGTCATCCAGATCGGTGTCAAAGCTTGTATCGACGTAACTCTTTACGACGAACTCTTTATCACCCCCATAACCGAGAAATATTTCCTTATTCCACTAAGGATAATTTTGACCACTGTCCAGTGATCTACTCCTAGATAACTATTGTACCCTCTTGACAAACTCTTGGTGAGGTACACAATAGGTATGGTACACATCATAGCATACTTTATAGAACCTATGACTGAGGCATAGGGAATGACTTTTCATTCTCTTTCTATTTTCTGCCGTGGTCGGGTTTTGAGTCTGACTCAACTTCACACCTTGTAACACAGGCAAGAACCCTTTCTTTGCCTGATCCATTTTGAACTACTTCAAAATCTTGTCAAGGTATGTACTCATTGAAAAAACTTATCAAGCGTCTTGATCTATCTCTATAGATCATGATACTTGATACGTCTCCGTCGTATCTACTTTTCCAAACACTTTTGGCCTTGTTTTGGATTCTAACTTGCATGATTTGAATGGAACTAACCCGAACTGACGTTGTTTTCAGCAGAATTGCCATGGTGTTATTTATGTGCAGAAACAAAAGTTCTCGGAATGACCTGAAACTCCACGGAGATTATTTTTGGAAATAATAAAAAATATTGGCGAAAGAATCGAGGCCAGGGGGCCCACACCCTGTCCACGAGGGTGGGGGGCGCGCCCTGGACCCTCGTGGGCCCCCTGGAGCTCCACCGACCTCAACTGCAACTCCATATATTCGTGTTCGGGGAGAAAAAAATCAGAGAGAAATATTCATCATGTTTTACGATACGGAGCTGCCGCCAAGCCCTAAATTCTCTCGGGAGGGTTGATCTGGAGTCCGTTCGGGGCTCCGGAGAGGGGAATCCATCGCCGTCGTCATCATCAACCATCCTCCATCACCAATTTCATGATGCTCACCGCCGTGCGTGAGTAATTCCATCGTAGGCTTGCTGGACGGTGATGGATTGGATGAGATTTTTCATGTAATCGAGTTAGTTTTGTTAGGGTTTGATCCCTAGTATCCACTATGTTCTGAGATTGATGTTGCTATGACTTTGCTATGCTTAATGCTTGTCACTAGGGCCCGAGTGCCATGATTTCAGATCTGAACCCATTATGTTTTCATGAATATATGTGAGTTCTTGATCCAATCTTGCAAGTCTATAGTCACCTACTATGTGTTATGATCCGGCGACCCCGAAGTGACAATAATCGGGACCACTCCCGGTGATGACCGTAGTTTGAGGAGTTCATGTATTCACTATTTGTTAATGCTTTGGTCCGGTACTCTATTAAAAGGAGGCCTTAATATCCCTTAGTTTCCATTAGGACCCCGCTGCCACGGGAGGGTAGGACAAAAGATGTCATGCAAGTTCTTTTCCATAAGCACGTATGACTATATTCGGAATACATGCCTACATTACATTGATGAATTGGAGCTAGTTCTGTGTCACCCTATGTTATGACTGTTACATGATGAACCGCATTCGGCATAATTCTCCATCACCGATCCAATGCCTACGAGCTTTTCACATATTGTTCTTCGCTTATTTACTTTTCCGTTGCTACTGTTACAATCACTACAAAACCCAAAAATATTACTTTTGCTACCGTTACCGTTATTTCCATATTACTTTGCTACTAAATACTTTGCTGCAGATACTAAGTTATCCAGGTGTGGTTGAATTGACAACTCAACTGCTAATACTTGAGAATATTCTTTGGCTCCCCTTGTGTCGAATTAATAAATTTGGGTTGAATACTCTACCCTAACTGTTGCGATCCCCTATACTTGTGGGTTATCAAGACTATTTTTTGACGCCATTGCCGAGGAGCATAGCTCTATTCTTTGAGTCACTTGGGATTTATATCTGCTGGTCACCATGAAGAACTTGAAAGACACGAAAACAAAAATTTATCCTCAACTACGAGGGGAGGTAAGGAACTGCCATCTAGGTCTGCACTTGATTCACCTTCTGTTTTGAGTGAGCTTGCGACACCTAAACCTGCTTCTGCTATTAATTCTGATATGTCGCATGTTATTGATGATGCCACTTCTGCTATGCATGATACTTATGATGAAACTACTTCTATGCTTGATACTACTGTGCCACTTGGTGAATTTCTTGATGAACAACTTGCTAGGGCTAGGGAGAATGAAATTATTGAAACTGATAATATTGAAGAAAGTGATGATGAAGAATCTCCTAATAAATATGAATTGCGTGTTGTGCCTGAGGGCTATGTTATGGATGAAGAAACTGCTAGAGACTTTCTTGCTTGCAATGATAGAAGTGATCTTAAGAAATTATTAGCTAAGCTTAAACAAAAAACTCTGAATGCTAGAATGAAATATGATCCTGCTTATGCTACTTCACCTATCTTTGTTACCGATAAGGATTATTTATTCTCTATTGATCTTGATATAATTACTTTGGTTGAATCTGATCCTTTCTATGGCTATGAATCTGAAACTCTTGTGGCACATCTTACTAAATTAAATGATATAGCCACCTTGTTCACTAATGATGAGAGAACCCGCTACTTTTATATCCTTAAAATATTTCCGTTCTCATTAAAGGGTGATGCTAAGATATGGTTCAACTCTCTTGATCCTGGTTGTGTGCGTAGTCCCCAGGATATGATTTATTACTTCTCTGCTAAATATTTCCTTGCTCATAAGAAACAAGCTGCTTTAAGGGAAATATATAATTTTGTGAAAATTGAAGAAGAGAGTCTCCCACCAGCTTGGGGGAGGCTTATCCAATTACTTAATGCTTTGCCTGATCATCCTCTTAAGAAAAATGAAATACTTGATATCTTTTATAATGGACTAACCGATGCTTCCAGAGACCACCTGGATAGTTGTGCTGGTTCTGTTTTCAGGGAAAGAACACCGGATGAAGCTGAAATTCTATTGAATAATATGTTGACCAATGAAAATAATTGGACACTTTCTGAGCCAACTCCTGAGCCTATTCCTAAACCAACTCCGAAGAAAAGGGGTGTTCTATTTCTCAGTCCTGAAGATATGCAAGAGGCAAAGAAATCTATGAAAGAAAAGGGTATTAAAGCCGAAGATGTTAAGAATTTACCTCCTATTGAAGAAATACATGGTCTTAATTTACCGCCTGTTGAAGAAATATATGGTTTTAATTCATCACCTATTGAAGAAACACATGGTCTTGATAACCCGACATAGGTAGTAAAGGTAAATTCTCTCTATAGATTTGATGAAGATGATATTCCTCACTATAAGTCTGCTAGACAGTGCTTAGATGAGTTTGACAATTTTATTGTTAAACAAGAAAACTTCAATGCTTATTTTGGTAGAGAATTAAAATGCAATTCTTATATGGTTGAACACTTGGGTGATTATATGTCTAGAGTTAAAGGTGAACTTAAACTCATTAGTAAACATGCTTCTACGGTACACTCAAGTAGAACAAGTACTTAAAGCTTAGAATGATTTGCTCAATGAATTGAATAATAAGAATAATGATTTTGCTGTTAGAGTGGCTACTAGAACTGGTAAAATGACTCAAGAACCTTTGTATCCTGAAGGCCATCCTAAGAGAATTGAGCAGGATTCTCAAAGAACTAATGCAGATGCACCTAGTCCCTCTAAAAAGAAGAAAAAGAAAAATGGTAGGACTTTGCATGCGTCTAGTGAACCTGATGTAGACACACCTGAGAATCGAAATGATATTTCTATCTCTGATGCTGAAACACAATCTGGTAATGAACATGAACCTAGTGATAATGTTAATGAAGATGTTCATGTTGATGCTCAACCTAGCAATGATAATGATGTAGAAATTGAACCTGTTGTTGATCTTGATAACCCACAATCAAAGAATCAACGTTATGATAAGAGAGACTTTGTTGCTAGGAAACACGGTAAGGAAAGAGAGCCATGGGTTCAGAAACCCATGCCTTTTCCTCATAAACCATCCAAGAAAAAGGATGATGAGGATTTTGAGCGCTTTGCTGAAATGATTAGACCTATCTTTTTGCGTATGCGATTAACTGATATGCTCAAAATGAATCCTTATGCTAAGTACATGAAAGAAATTGTTACTAATAAAAGAAAGATACCGGAAGCTGAAATTTCCACCATGCTTGCTAATTATACTTTTAAGGGTGGAATACCTAAGAAACTTGGAGATCCAGGAGTACCAACTATACCATGCTCCATTAAAAGAAACTATGTTAAAACTGCTTTATGTGATCTTGGAGCCGGTGTTAGTGTTATGCCACTCTCTTCATATCGTAGACTTGATTTGAATAAGTTGACACCTACTGAAATATCTTTGCAAATGGCTGATAAATCAACTGCTATACCTGTCGGTATTTGTGAGGATGTGCCTGTTGTGGTTGCAAATGTTACTATTTTAACAGACTTTGTTATTCTTGATATTCCCGAGGATGATAGTATGTCTATTATTCTTGGAAGACCCTTTTTGAATACTGCAGGGGCTGTTATTGATTGCAACAAAGGCAATGTCACTTTTCATGTTAATGGTAATGAGCATACGGTACACTTTCCGAGGAAACAACCTCAAGTCCACAGTATCAATTCTATTGAAAAAATTCCATCAATTATTTTTGGAGGTTTTGAATTTCCTCTTCCTACTGTCAAGAAGAAATATGATATTATTATTATTGGGGATGTGCATATCCCCGTTGAGGTAACATAGTGTTATTCGAAATTTCTCCGGTTTCATGTTACTCGAAATGAGTTTGTTAACAAGACATGATCAACCTTGTTAGTGGATTCCTTTTGATGAGCATGAGATGGATGAAGTTAGAAAGCGCAACCTTTTGTACCGTTCTTTTACTTTCTGTTATTTAGTTGAAATAAAGTAAAATTAGTATTTTCTGTCTGTTTTCTGAATTATCCATGCAATATAAAAATACCCCGAAAATAAAAGTTCTCCAAATGCCCTGCCAATTTAATATGATTTTTCTGGAATATTTGAGAATATCTGGCATTGAGAACACAGGAGGGGGAGCTGGCACCTGGCCACGAGGGTCCAGGGCGCGCCCACCCCCTGGGCGCGCCCCTGCCTCGTGGGCCCACGGTGGCCCCCTCCACTTATGCCAGCCACCACACACTTCTTCTTCCTCCCAAAAAAATCACCATCCAGCTCAAGCACGAGTTCTAGCTCATTTTGCTGCGATTTTCGATCTCCTTGCTCAAAGCACCTCTCACAAAACTGCTTTGGGGGATTGTTCCTTGGTATGTGACTCCTCCATTGGTCCAATAGTTTTTGTTCTAGTGCTTTATTCATTGCAAATTTGTGCTGCCTAGGTGACCATGTTCTTGAGCTTGCATGTCAAATTTATATGGTTCCAAGTAGTTCTAATGCATGATATAGGCTCTAGGCACTTGTAGGAGTAGTTGCTATCAATTTATTGACCTTGGTTCACTTTTATTTGAAGTTACTAAAAATTTCAGAAATTTTCAGAAAATAATGAAGAGATATTTTTAGGGGCTCATCGAGCCGAAGCTCGAAGGAAAATCAAAGTGAAGAAGCAGAAAGGCCCAAATATAATCTGCCTCGCACCGCGGAGGTTCGGCCGTGTGAATGGCCTTCCGGTGATTTCTTGAGAGCAGCCGGGATTTATGATGATTTTTATGAATTGGCTGAGAATGCAGGCCTCACCGACTTCCTCCGCGACCAACACGAATAGTATCTCTTACTCACCAATACTTTTGTGCAAAACTTCTACTATTATCCTAAGGAATCACCTCCTTCAGTAGAGTTTCATTTATATGATGTGGTTAAGAAGATGTCACTATATGAATTTTGCAGGGTTTGCAAAATACCTTTCGAGGGTAGCTTAGAGGAACCACATCGTAAACATGTGGATGGGTTTATTGATACTATTACTGTAGGGGAAACTAGGAAGGTTTCCGATGCAAGAATCACTAGCATACATTTTCCTGTTTTACGCTACTTTGCAATATTTGCTAGTCGTTGCTTAATTGGTCGCGGAAACTGTGGAAACCTTAGTGTTCCTGATATTATTATTTTGTTCCATGGTTTATTCCGTGATGACTCTGTTAGTATGGGCGCTATTATTGCCAAACGGTTAAGTCTGAACCGTACAAAGGGCCCCATCTTTGGAGGTGTCTATGCTTCGCGCCTCGCTGCATACTATAACATACCTATTAGGCACTATGAAAAAGAAGAAAAATTGCCGCCTACTGTTTATTTAGATTATAAGAGTATGGTAACGCATGACTTTATTGTTCAGAATAGGGAAGGGGCGCTTAAATACAAATTGTTCTTTGATAAACATCACCCTGAGATTATTACCTTGCCTGCTCCTTCCTTGTTTGATTTATCTGCAGGCCAGTATCTCGTTCCGCTGGCGGCCATTCACGCTTACCGGAACCCTACATCAGCCACAGAGCCAGAGCCGGAACCACAATTTGATCCTCCACGACAGTCTAATTACCAGTGGGATCTGGAGATGATTGCCAACCAGTGGCAATCAGAGGCTTCTTCATCTCAGTACGACCCCAACTACAACTTTGGATATCCGCCAGGCCAGCCGTGGCACTAAACCAACTTAGGCCAAAAGGCTAAGCTTGGGGGAGTACGTATTTCCCATCGACATTACATTCATGTTCACACACTCATTGCTAGATGTCGGTGCTCATACTTTTTCATTGTAATATCCATGCTAGTTTATTTTCTTTTTATGCTTTCTTCTTGTGTGTTTGAAAAACCTTAAGAAAAACAAAAAAAATTAGTTGTAGCTTTTAGCTAGTTTACTTTCATGCTGTAGTAATAATTAAAAGAAAACCCAAGAAGATTTCCTTTTCTTCTTTTGCTTGTTGGGAGCTTTCCCGTGTAAATAGTTTTATTTCTTTTCTTTTCTTTGGGGGTCGATAGGAGAAGACCATGATTAAATATTTGAGTGGCTCTTATATGCATTATTGTTGATTTAACCAAGAGCCTATATTGCCTTGTCTTCTCCTGTTTATTGAATGCTCGCAGATTCCAGCTTAGTCCAATGCACGTGCACTATTATTATTATTCACATCGTTCGGTCGTGCAAGTGAAAGGCAATAATGACGGTATATGATGGACTGATTGAGATGAGAGAAGCTGGTATGAACTCAACCTCTCTTGTTTTTGTAAATATGATTAGTTCACCGTCCCTGATTCAGCCTATTATGAATAAACATGTTTGCAATGACAATTAGAGATTATAGTTGCTTATGCCATGCTTAATTAGCTAGGAGTTTATAATGGTTTACCTTGCGTGCCAACATGCTATTAAAATGGTTGTGATGTGGTATGATGGGGTAGTATCCTCCTTTGAATGATTTAAGTGACTTGACTTGGCACATGTTCACACATGTAGTTGAAACAAAATCGACATAGCCTTCATGATATTTATGTTCATGGTGGATTATATCCTACTCATGCTTGCACTCAATGTTCATTAATTTTAATGCATGTTCATGACTGTTGTCGCTCTCTAGTTGGTCGCTTCCCAGTCTTTTGCTAGCCTTCACTTGTACTAAGTGGGAATACTGCTTGTGCATCCAATCCCTTAAACCCCAAAGTTATTCCATATGAGTCCACTATACCTTCCTATATGCGGTATCTACCTGCCGTTCCAAGTAAATTTGTATGTGCCAAACTCTAAACCTTCAAATGAAATTCTGTTTTGTATGCTCGAATAGCTCATGTATCAACTAGGGATGTCCGTATCTTCCATGCTAGGCAGGTTATTCTCAAGAGGAGTGGACTCCGCTCCTCACTCACGAGAAAATGGCTGGTCACCGGGATGCCCAGTCCCATGCTTTATGCAAATCAAATCAAAATAATTGCAAACAAAACTCCCCCTGGGACTGTTGTTAGTTGGAGGCACTTGTTGTTTCGAGCAAGCCATGGATTGATACTTGTTGGTGGAGGGGGGGGGTATAAACTTTACCATTCTGTTTGGGAACCACCTATAATGTGTGTAGCATGGAAGATATCGCCATCTCTCGGTTGTTATGTTTACAATGAAAGTATGCCGCTCAAAATATTATTTATCTCTATTTCAAAAATCGATCTCTGGCACCTCTACAAATCCCTGCTTCCCTCTGCGAAGGGCCTATCTATTTACTTTTATGCTGAGTCATCACCCTCTTATTAAAAAACACCAGCTGGAGAGCACCGCTGTCATTTGCATTCATTACTGTTAATTTATATTGGGTATGACTATGACTGGATCTCTTTTACCATGAATTACAATGTTTAGTCAGTCCTTGAGCTTTAAAGGTGCTCTGCATTTATGTTTTGCGGTCTCAGAAAGGGCTAGCGAGATACCATCTTGTTATATAATATTATGATTGTTTTGAGAAAGTGTTGTCATCCGAGATTTATTATTATTGCTCGCTAGTTGATTATGCCATTGACATGAGTAAACATGAGACCTAAGTGTTATTGTGAATATGGTTAGTTCATAATCTTTGCTGAAAACTTGAATGCTGGCTTTACATATTTACAACAACAAGAGCAAACAGAGTTTGCAAAAGTTTTTCTTTATCACTTTCAGTTTATCAACTGAATTGCTTGAGGACAAGCAAAGCTTTAAGCTTGGGGGAGTTGATACGTCTCCGTCGTATCTACTTTTCCAAACACTTTTGCCCTTGTTTTGGACTCTAACTTGCATGATTTGAATGGAACTAACCCGGACTGACGATGTTTTCAGCACAATTGCCATGGTGTTATTTATGTGCAGAAACAAAAGTTCTCGGAATGACCTGAAACTCCATGGAGATTATTTTTGGAAATAATAAAAAATATTGGTGAAAGAATCGAGGCCAGGGGGCCCACACCCTGTCCATGAGGGTGGGGGCGCGCCCCCTGCCTCGTGGGCCCCCTGGAGCTCCACCGACCTCAACTCCAACTCCATATATTCATGTTCAAGGAGAAAAAAAATAAGAGAGAAAGATTCATCGCGTTTTATGATACGGAGCCGCCGACAAGCCCTAAACTCTCTCGGGAGGGCTGATCTGGAGTCCGTTCGGGGCTCTGGAGAGGGGAATCCGTCGCCGTCATCATCATCAACCATCCTCCATCACCAATTTCATGATGCTCACCGCCATGCGTGAGTAATTCCATCGTAGGCTTGCTGGACGGTGATGAGTTGGATGAGATTTATCATGTAATCGAGTTAGTTTTGTTAGGGTTTGATCCCTAGTATCCATTATGTTCTGAGATTGATGTTTCTATGACTTTGCTATGCTTAATGCTTGTCACTAGGGCCCGAGTGCCATGATTTCAGATCTGAACCTACTATGTTTTCATGAATATATGTGAGTTATTGATCCTATTCTGCAAGTCAATAGTCACCTACTATGTGTTATGATCCGGTAACCCCGAAGTGACAATAATCGGGACCACTCCGGTGATGACCATAGTTTGAGGAGTTCATGTATTCACTAAGTGTTAATGCTTTGGTCCGGTACTGTATTAAAAGGAGGCCTTAATATCCCTTAGTTTCCAATAGGACCCGCTGCCACGGGAGGATAGGAAAAAAGATGTCATGCAAGTTCTTTTCCATACGCACGTATGACTATATTCGGAATACATGCCTACGTTACATTGATGAACTGGAGCTAGTTCTGTGTCACCCTATGTTATAACTGTTGCATGAGGAATCGCATCCGACATAATTATCCATCACTGATCCAATGCCTACGAGCTTTTCACATATTGATCTTTGCTTTGTTACTTTACCGTTGCCACTGTTACAATTACTACAAAGCTGCTACTGTTACTTTTGCCACCGTTACCATTACTTCCATACTACTTTGCTACTAAATACTTTGCTGCAGATACTAAGTTATCCAGGTGTGGTTGAATTGACAACTCAACTGCTAATACTTGAGAATATTCTTTGGCTCCCCTTGTGTCGAATCAATAAATTTGGGTTGAATACTCTACCCTCGAAAACTGTTGCGATCCCCTATACTTGTGGGTTATCAATGCTTAATATGTAAGCAGCTTCACCGAGGTCTTTCTGTGAAAAACTCCTTTCAAATACTCCTTTATGCTTTCCAGAAAAATTCTACATTATTTCCGATCAACAATATGTCATTCACATATACTTATCAGAAATGTTGTAGTGCTCCCACTCACTTTCTTGTAAATACAGGCTTCACCGCAAGTCTGTATAAAACTATATGCTTTGATCAACTCATCAAAGCGTATATTCCAACTTAGAGATGCTTGCACCAGTCCATAGATGGATCGCTGGAGCTTGCACATTTTTTTAGCATCTTTAGGATCGACAAAAGCTTCTGGTAGTATCATATACAACTCTTCTTTAAGAAGTCTATTAAGGAATGTATTATTGACATCCATTTGCCAGATTTCATAAAATGTGGCAATTTGCTAACATGATTCAGACAGACTTAAGCATCGCTACGAGTGAGAAACTCTCATCGTACTCAACACCTTGAACTTTGTCAAAAACCTTTTTCGACAAGTCTAGCTTTGTAGATAGTAACACTACTATCAGCGTCCGTCTTCCTCTTGAAGATCCATTTATTTTCTATGCCTTGCCGATCATCGGGCAAGTCAACCAAAGTCCACACTTTGTTCTCATACATGGATCCTATCTCAGATTTCATGGCCTCAAGCCATTTTGCGGAATCTGGGCTCATCATCGCTTCCTCATAGTTCGTAGGTTCGTCATGGTCAAGTAACATGACCTCCAGAACAGGATTACCGTACCACTCTGGTGCGGATCTCACTCTGGTTGACCTATGAGGTTTGGTAGTAACTTGATCTGAAGTTACATGATCGTCATCATTAGCTTCCTCACTAATTGGTGTAGGAGTCAAAGGAACAGATTTCTGTGACGGACTACTTTCCAATAAGGGAGCGGGTACAGTTACCTCATCAAGTTCTACTTTCCTCCCACTCAATTTTTTTGAGAGAAACTCCTTCTCTAGAAAGGATCCATTCCTAGCAACAAATGTCCTGCCTTTGGATCTGTGATAGAAGGTGTACCCAACAGTCTCCTTTGGGTATCCTATGAAGACACATTTCTCCGATTTGGGTTTGAGCTTATCAGGATGAAACTTTTTCACATAAGCATCGCAACCCCAAACTTTAAGAAACGACAACTTTGGTTTCTTGCCAATCCACAGTTCATATAGTGTCGTCTCAACGGATTTAGATGGTGCCCTATTTAACATGAATGCAGCTATCTCTAATGCATAACCCCAAAACGATAGTGCTAAATCGGTAAGAGACATCATAGATTGCACCATATCTAATAAAGTACGGTTACGATGTTCGGACACACCATTACGCTGTGGTGTTCCAGGTGGCGTGAGTTGCGAAACTATTCCACATTGTTTAAAATGAAGACCAAACTCGTAACTCAAATATTCTCCTCCACGACCAGATCGTAGAAACTTTATTTTCTTGTTACGATGATTTTCCACTTCACTCTGAAATTATATGAACTTTTCAAATGTTTCAGACTTATGTTTCATCAAGTAGATATACCCATATCTGCTCAAATCATTTGTGAAGGTCAGAAAATAACGATACCCGCCGCGAGACTCAACACTCATCGGATCGCATACATCAGTATGTATTATTTCCAATAAGTCAGTTGCTCGCTCCATTATTCCGGAGAATGGAGTCTTAGTCATCTTGCCCATGAGGCATGGTTCGCAAGCATCAACTGATTCATAATCAAGTGATTCCAAAAGCCCATCAGCATGGTTTTTCTTCACGCGCTTTACACCAATATGACCTAAACGGCAGTGCCACAAATAAGTTATACTATCATTATTAACTTTCATCTTTTGGCTTCAATATTATGAATATGTGTATCACTACGATCGAGATCCAACATACTATTTTCATTGGGTGTATGACCATCAAAGGTTTTATTCATGTAAACAGAACAACAATTATTCTCTGACTTTAAATGAATAACTGTATTGCAATAAACATGATCAAATCATATTCATGCTCAACACAAACTCCAAATAACATTTATTTAGGTTCAACACTAATCCCGAAAGTATAGGGAGTGTATGATGATGATCATATCAATCTTGGAACTACTTCCAACACAAATCGTCACTTCACCCTTAACTAGTCTCTGTTCATTCTGCAACTCCCATCTTTAGCAACTGAACTAGTATCAAATACTGAGGGATTGCCATAAACACTAGTAAAGTACACATCAATAACATGTATATCAAATATACCTTTGTTCACTTTGCCATCCTTCTTATCCGCCAAATACTTGGGGCAGTTCCGCTTCTAGTGACCAGTCCCTTTGCAATAGAAGCACTTAGTCTCAGGCTTAGGTCCAGACTTGGGCTTCTTCACTTGAGCAGCAGCTTGCTTGTCGTTCTCCTTGAAGTTCCCCTTCTTCCCTTTGCCCTTTTCTTGAAACTAGTGGTCTTGTCAACCATCAACACATGATGCTTTTCTTGATTTCTACCTTCGTCAATTTCAGCATCACGAAGAGCTTGGGAATCATTTCCGTTATCCCTTGCATATTATAGTTCATCACGAAGTTCTAGTAACTTGGTTATAGTGACTAGAAAACTCTGTCAATCACTATCTTATCTGGAAGATTAACTCCCACTTGATTCAAGTGATTGTAGTACTCAGACATTCTGAGCACATGCTCACTAGCTGAGCTATTCTCCTCCATCTTGTAGGCAAAGTACTTGTCAAAGGTCTCATACCTTTCGACATGGGCATGAGTCTGAAATACTAATTTCAACTCTTGGAACATCTCATATGCTCCATGGCGTTTCAAAACGTCTTTGAAGCCCCGATTCTAAGCCATAAAGCATGGTGCACTAAACTATCAAGTAGTCATCATATCGAGCTTGCCAAACGTTCATAACGTCTGCATTTGCTCCTGCAATCGGTCTGTCACCTAGCGGTGCATCAAGGACATAATTTATCTGTGCAGTAATGAGGATAATCCTCAGATGACGGATCCAATCCGCATCATTGCTACTAACATCTTTCAACTTAGTTTTCTCTAGGAACATATCAAAAAATAAAGTAGGGGAGCTAAACGCGAGCTATTGATCTACAACATAGATATGCTAATACTACCAGGACTAAGTTCATGATAAATTAAAGTTCAATTAATCATATTACTTAAGAACTCCCACTTAGATAGACATAATTCTTCTGTGCAGCAATGAGGATAATCCTCAGATCACGGATCCAATCCGCATCATTGCTACTATCATCTTTCAACATAATTTTTCTCTAGGAACATATCAAAATAAACATAGGGAAGCAACAACGCGAGCTATTGATCTACAACATAATTTGGAAAATACTATCAGGACTAAGTTCATGATAAATTTAAGTTCAATTAATCATATTACTTAAGAACTCCCACTTAGATAGACATCCCTCTAATCTTCTAAGTGATCACGTGATCCATATCAACTAAACCATGTCCGATCATCACGTGAGATGGAGTAGTTTCAATGGTGAACATCACTATGTTGATCATATCTACTATATGATTCACGCTCGACCTTTCGGTTTCTGTGTTCCGAGGCCATATCTGTTATATGCTAGGCTCGTCAAGCTTAACCTGAGTATTCCGCGTGTGCAACTATTTTGCACCCGTTGTATTTGAACGTAAAACCTATCACACCCGATCATCACGTGGTGTCTCGGCACGACGAACTTTGGCAACGGTGCATACTCAGGGAGAACACTTGTACCTTGAAATTTAGTGAGAGATCATCTTATAATGCTACCGGCAATTAAAGCAGAATAAGATGCATAACAGATAAACATCACATGCAATCAATATAAGTGATATGATATGGCCATCATCATCTTGTGCCTTTGATCTCCATCTCCAAAGCACCGTCATGATCATCATCGTCACCGGCTTGACACCTTGATCTCCATCGAATCATCGTTGTCGTCTCGCCAACTATTGCTACTACGACTATCGCTACCGCTTAGTGATAAAGTAAAGCAATTATAGGGCGATTGCATTGCATACAATAAAGCGACAACCATATGGCTCCTGCCAGTTTCCGATAACTTCGTTACAAAACATGATCATCTCATACAATAAAATTTAGCATCATGTCTTGACCATATCACATCACAGCATGCCCTGCAAAAACAAGTTAGACGTCCTCTACTTTGTTGTTGCAAGTTTTACGTGGCTGCTACGGGCTGAGCAAGAACCGTTCTTACCTACGCATCAAAACCACAACGATATTTCGTCAAGTTAGTCTCTTGACCATATCACATCACAGCATGCCCTGCAAAAACAAGTTATACGCCCTCTACTTTGTTGTTGCAAGTTCTACGTGGCTGCTACGGCTGAGCAAGAACCGTTCTTACCTACGCATCAAAACCACAACGATATTTCGTCAAGTTAGTGCTGTTTTAACCTTCACAAGGACCGGGCGTAGCCACACTCGATTCAACTAAAGTTGGAGAAACTGACACCCGCCAGCCACCTGTATGTGAAGCACGTCAGTAGAACCAGTCTCGCGTAAGCGTACGCGTAATGTCGGTCCGGGCCGCTTCATCCAACAATACCACCGAATCAAAGTATGACATGCTGGTAAGCAGTATGACTTGTATCGCCCACAACTCACTTGTGTTCCACTCGTGCATATAACATCTACGCATAAACCTGGCTCGGATGCCACTGTTGGGGAACGTAGTAATTTCAAAAATTTACCTACGCAGATGCAAGATCATGGTGATGCATAGCAACGAGAGGGGAGAGTGTTGTCCACGTACCCTCGTAGACCGTAAGCGGAAGCGTTATGACAACGCGGTTGATGTAGTCGTACGTCTTCACGATCCGACCGATCCAAGTGCCGAACGCACGGCACCTCCGAGTTCAGCACACGTTCAGCTCGGTGACGTCCCACGAACTCACGATCCAGCAGAGCTTTGCGGGAGAGTTCCGTTAGCACGACGGCGTGATGACGGTGATGATGATGCTACCGATGCAGGGCTTCGCCTAAGCACCGCTACGATATGATCGAGGTGGATTGTGGTGGAGGGGGGCACCGCACACGGCTTGGAACAATCAACTTGTGTGTCTATGGGGTGCCCCCTGGCCACGTATATAAATGATGGAGGGAGGAGGAGGCCGGCCCTCATAGGGCGCGCCCAAGTGTGGAGTCCCACTAGGACTCCCAAGTCCTAGTAGGATTCCACCTCCCACATGGAATAGGAAAAAGGCAAGGGAGAAGCAGAAGGAAGGAAGGGGGCGCCCCCCTCCCTAGTCCAATTCGGACCAGTCCATGGGGAGGGGTGTGGCCACCCTTGGAGGCCTTTCTCTCCTTTCCCGTATGGCCCATTAAGGTCCAACACGAATTCCCGTAACTCTCCGGTACTCCGAAAAATAACCGAATCACTCGGAACCTTTTCGATGTTCGAATATAGTCATCCAATATATCGATCTTTACGTCTCAACCATTTCGGGACTCCTCGTCATGTCCCCGATCTCATCCGGGACTCCGAACTACCTTCGGTACATCAAAACACATAAACTCATAATACCGATCGTCACCGAACGTTAAGCGTGCGGACCCTACGGGTTCGAGAACTATGTAGACATGACCGAGACACATCTCCGGTCAATAACCAATAGCGGAACCTGGATTCTCATATTGGCTCCCACATATTCTACGAAGATCTTTACCGGTCAAACCGCATAACAACATACGTTGTTCCCTTTGTCATCGGTATGTTACTTGCCCGAGATTCGATCGTCGGTATCACCATACCTAGTTCAATCTCGTTACCGGAAAGTGTCTTTACTCGTTCCGTAATACATCATCCCGCAACTAACTCATTAGTTGCATTGCTTGCAAGGATTATAGTGATGTGCATTACCGAGAGGGCCCAGAGAAACCTCTCCGACAATCGGAGTGACAAGTCCTAATCTTGATCTATGCCAACTCAACAAGTACCATCGAAGACACCTGTAGAGCACCTTTATAATCACACAGTTACGTTGTGACGTTTGGTAGCACACAAAGTGTTCCTCCAGTATTCGGGAGTTGCATAATCTCATAGTCATAGGAACATGTATAAGTCATGAAGAAAGCAATAGCAATAATACTGTAACGATCACAATGCTAAGCTAATGAATGGGTCTCGTCCATCACATCATTCTCCTAATGATGTGATCCCGTTCATCAAATGACAACACATGTCTATGGCTAGGAAACATAACCATCTTTGATGAATAAGCTAGTCAAGTTGAGGCATACTAGGGACACATTGTTTTGTCTATGTATTCACACATGTATCAAGTTTCCGGTTAATACAATTCTAGCATGAATAATAAACATTTATCATGAAATAAGGAAATAAATAATAACTTTATTATTGCCTCTAGGGCATATTTCCTTCACAAGTTGCCTGTGGAACCAAGTACCTTTGTGCTCCAATTAACTCAGCCATCCGTTGAACCATCAGCAGGACAGAGCAAACGAAGGAAGGCAGGCCCCGGCAAGTTCTTTCCCGCTGAGCTCCCAGGAGCCGCCGGCAAGGACGTTGCCGGGTGTCCCAAGCTTGCCGGAGAGCAGCAACCCTTGGCAGGGCCTCAAGCCCTGGGCGTAGAGGCAGCTGCCTTTACGGCCGAAGATGTGCCTTTAGTCCTTGCCGTCGAGCCCCAGGCTCCGGCATGGGCGCAGCCCACCGTCCGTTTCCTCCAAACAGGAGAGCTCCCCGAGGAGCAGGAAGAAGCAGAGAAAGTAGCCCATCAGTCTAGCATGTACCAGTTCGTGGATGATGCCCTATACAGAAGGAGATCGAACGGCGTGAAGTTGAAGTGCATTCATTGGGAAGACGGACTGAGGCTGTTGGCAGAGATATATGGAGGCATGTGTGGCTCCCACATATCGTTGAGAGCCCTTGCCGGCAAGGTTTCTTCTGGCCCGCCGCTCTCCAGGATGCGACGGCACTAGTAACCAAGTGTGAAGCATGCCAGCTCCACTCAAAGAAGCTTCATCAACCAGCTCAAGCTCTTCAGACCATCCCTCTTTCCTGGCCATTTTCGGTCTGGGGGCTCGATATACTGGGCCCTTTCCCCGTGCTGTCGGGGGCTTTGAGTACTTGTACATCACGATCGACAAGTTCACAAAGTGGCCGGAAGTGGAGCCGGTGAGAAAGGTGACGGCACAGTCAGCCGTCAAGTTCTTCAAGGGGCTAGTCTGCCGTTTTGGTGCACCCAATAGGGTCATCACCGACAACGGCACACAGTTCACAAGCCGCACATTCATGCAGTACATTCAGGATCTCGGCAGCAAGGTTTGTTTTGCTTCTGTTGCTCATCCCAGAAGTAACGGCCAGGCTGAGAGGGCGAATGCAGAAGTGTTGCGGGGCCTCAAGACCAGAACTTTTGACAAGCTGCACAAGTGCGAAAGGCGCTGGATTGATGAATTGACAACGGTTCTTTGGTCGATCAGAACGACGCCAAATCAAGCCACTGGCCAGACACCCTTTGCCCTAGTATACGGGGCAGAAGAAGTTCTCCCCACGGAACTCATATACGGGTCACCTCGAGTGCTTGCTTATGATGAGCTTGAGCAAGAGCAGTTGCGCCAAGAGGATGCGACGCTCCTTGAGGAAGATCGTCTTCGGGCTGCCGCTCGCTACCAGCAAGCCTTGCGCCGCTATCACAGCCGGAAGGTTCACGCCTGAAGCCTTGAGGAAGGTGACCTTGTTCTTCGGCGAATTCAATCCGCCAAGAATTCAAACAAGTTGACGCCAAAGTGGGAAGGCCCTTATCGGGTAATACGAGTCACCAGGCCCGGCGCAGTCCGCCTGGAGACCGAAGATGGCATTCCGGTGAGCAATTCCTGGAATATCGAACATCTTCGCAAGTTTTACCCCTAAGGCGCGGTTGCCGGGAGCCCCGGCGACCCCCATTTTGTGGTAGCCTTGCCGACAAGGCATGTAACCCTATGTACAGAGGCAGGCGCAGACCCTGAGCATAAATAAATGAAGCGTTGGCGCCCTAAGTTTTAGCATGCATGCTAGGTTGAGTCTCTCTCTCTGTTAGGGTCGATAGTGCTCAACGGCGACTAACCCCTAGCATAGAGGTTGCGTGTGCGTCCCTATGTTCCTTCCTGTCCTTTCTTTTGGTTCGCAGGATGCGCGGGCGTTTCTGCTGAGCCGTTTGGGGGAAGGAAATAGGCCGGTGCCCAAACCTCGGCAAGCCAAGGTTGCCAGGGGCTACAGATCCAGGGATCCGACCACGGCAAGCCCAGGTTGCCGGGGGCTGCAGAATCAGATAAGTATATGTGGAACTTGAATGTATGAAGCTTTGCTCACTCTTATTCCGCCGTGCTCCCTCTTTCCCATGCCCAAGAACCTTTCTTTGGGCCGGAACTTGATTGTAGTGCGATGAAAAGAGAACAAACGAAGGGCCTAATCCTACTTTGCCCCTACCTCCGCCAAAAGGCATGAGTGTAGTTGAGCTATAGAGTGGGAGGACGGCAAGGTCTGTTGTCAGGTGAGGATGTTTATTTTTAAGATAACAAGGATTCACTCCTTGGTGTGGGCCTCGCTCGCGCACAAAAGAACCCGACAAACACCCCTTTTCTTCATTAATACGTTGTTAACAAGTACAATTCATACGGAATGAGAGCTTGAGGGATTACAAGGTTTAAATCTGACAAATGCCCGCAGGCTTAAAAACTAAAAAAGATAAGGTGCCCGTAATCCCTTTAATTTCTTGTCCCTCTCCTCAGGAAACGGAGCAAGATGGCAGAAGGGCAAAAGAAGTGCCTAGGCGAGGTACGAGCAGCAGAAGACACCAAGGGAACATCCCGGCAGCCGTCCGGAAGAGGGCTGGTGATGATGGTGCCGGGAGAAGAGCCAAAAGACGAGGCAGCGGACCGCCAATACGAGACGAAGGCGTCGGCGCCATCGTACTCCGACTTGACGGCCCGCCACCCGCCTTCTTCGTCTTCTCTGGCCTCCCCACACCAGCCGCCCAAGGAGGCGACCCCGAGAAGTTTAAGGAGCTGGTGATACAGATGGTGGTGCTTCCGGCGTCGCCCAGGGACGGTGTGTCCGACGCCTAGTTGAACCCGTCATCCTCCCGCCCGCTACCCTCGTCGCCGCTGTCGCTGTCCTCCTCGTCACTGTCGCCCGAGGAGGAGCTTTCGTCATCGGTTGAGCTCTCCGCACAGCACCCTAGCATGTGTCCCGAGCGCCCGAAGACCTTGATGGAGAGCAGGTCGCTCTCCGCTAACTTGAAGCAGAGGACGTGCCCCTCCATCAAGCAGTGGGCACGTGCAAAGGTTTTCCAGCCCCGACAAAGGAGCATCACATGAGGGGCGGGGAACCTTGTGTTCACCCACATGGCGCTATTGCAGCACCCCTTCATGTGAAGTCTCAGCCTCGGTGGCTTGTCGATCTCCAGCACCCTCGCGAACGCTTTGGGAAGGCGAAGGCGGCTGCACGGCGGCTCTCGCAGTCACAGGATGAACTCCAGCGCCGTGTCTCCAACATGGCCGCTTGACGAAGCAGGAGGAGATGGTGACGGAGACGATGACGACGCGGGTATCCCCCTTCCACGCCCACCTCTTCCTCGACCGCCCCGCCGACCGCGGCCCTGCCCGACACCTCTCTCTCGAGCATGGCCTTCATCTTGGGCGTTCGGCTCTTCCTTTACCGCCGCAGCTCTCTGGTGGGAGGAAGACCTGGTTGCCTCCACAGAAGGACGGCCACGACCGCGCCCTCTCGCCATAACAGGGGAAGGAAAGGGATCGAACTGGAAGAGGATGGATGCGGGAAGGCGCTGTCCCTCTTCCCTTTTTATAGGGGGACGGGGCCAAGAAAGCCTAAGGGCGGCCGCCCCAATCAACCAATCCAGCCGCCGGGGGCGCGATGAAACATGACCGACCCACTGCTCCAATCCGCGGCGCCCGGGCCCCCGCCCCGGCGTTAAAGCCCGTACCCTCTGTGTCCACCGCCTGCCCTCCCCGATGCATGGGGGACACGTGGCGGGCGAGCCAGGATTCAGATGGAAAGTGGGATGGCCGTTTCGCGCCCCGCGATCGTGGGGCAGGGATGCCATGATGGCCACGACCCAAATCCACCTAGTAATTAGCCGCGCCTCTGCGTTTTCCTCTATTTTTATGAGGGGAGACGCAGACCGCCTCTTTACTATCGAAACCGCGGGGTGACGCAAGCATGCTGCGGTCACTCCACGCACGAACCCCACGTCACACATTCAACGCAGGTCGTGGGGGAGCGCAACTGGCGAGGGAGTTACTGCGGTAAAACTCCGCCATGCGCGCGCCCGCGCACTGTTCTTGGCCTGGCCCAATAACACTCCGCGCTTATATGTGGCCCAGGCCCGGGGCTCCTGTCGGTGCACAAAAGTAGGGGTCCTTTTTGTACCCCTCTACTTGTGCGCGGGCAGTCGCAGCCACACACCCACAGCCGCGCTTGGCGGGACAGAATAGGAAGCAAAGACACAAGACTACCAGAGCCGTGCTCAAGACCAGAAGCATGAAGAGCATAGGGGCGAGGTGAGAGTCCCCCGGCAAGGCCCTTGCCGGGGCGGCCTTCACGGCCCCGGGAGGAGCCTTGCCGGGGCAAATTGCCCAACACCAACGGGGCCGCCACCCTTGAGCCTGAGAGTTCCGGCACCATCGACAAACATTGGAACCAAGGCTCGGGAGGCGCCTCCATGGTGGCATGCAGATCTTTGTGAAGACAAAGGTCCAGCAAGGCCTAGATAGGAACCAGAAAACAAGACAACAGCGAGGCTCCTTGCCGAGGATGCCCAGGAGGCCCCGGCAAGACTCTTGCCGAGGGCACCCACGAGGCCCCGACAAGACTCTTGCCAAGGGCGCCCACAAGGCCTCGGCAAGACCCTTGCCGGGAATATCAGCAAGACCGCGGCAAGGCCTTGCCGCCCCAACTTAGCGGCTGACCCACCAACTAAGCAGGTACCCACGTGGCAGTACATGGCTCCTAAGCCAACTAGTCAAGCACTTCCGTGGTGGCATGGAGATCTTCGTGAAGACCTTGCCACCACACCAACTCAGCAGCCTGCCAGCCTACATGGCGATGCATGCCTTGTTGGCCTGGATGCGTGCCGGAGCAAGGCGAAGTAGCGACGGACGGGACGGGCCTCGTTGCCATCCCCGATAAAGTAAGAGGACACCTAAGTAGCGCATTTAATGCGTTTTGTCCAGTGGTGCCAGAGATAAACTCGACTATTGTACAACTTTCCACCTCCTGTGTGCCACTGTGGCAGCCCCTTTGACTATAAAAGGAGGCCCACGGCGTACTGAGAGAGGATTCAGACTTTTTGGACCCTGCACGCCTTGCAGCTAGTCCAAGAACACCAGATAAACACAAGCCAGCAGGAGTAGGGTATTACGCGTCACTCGCGGCCCGAACCTGGATAAATTTCCCGTGTTGATCTCTTAAACCCGCTCTTTCCACAGCCCCGCGCCCGCCGACCGTAGAAGGGATTCCCCGTGATCCCATAGGTGTCGTTTCCACCGACAGGGAGTACGATACCATTAGTACTACAGTTCTTTTGGAATGGTTGTAGTAGTCCCTCCCATTCACATGTTCACATTTCGGGCTTCAGTAAAAACGTTGCATGCAAAGATTAAGAGAAACATCATCAATGCATGTACTCCCTCAATCCATATAGGGTCTAAAATGCATTTTGGAGGCTAACTTTGACCACATGTTAGAGCAATAATATGACATCCAACTTACACAAATCTTACCATCAAATTCGTACGTGGTCATTATACTGCTAACACATGCATGTGTTGCAATTAGTACGTACTCCCTCCGTTCCTAAATATTTGTCTTTCTAGAGATTTCAACAAGTCACTACATACAAAGCAAAGTGAGTGAATCTACACTCTAAAATATGTCTACATACATCCGGATGTTCGTAGTCCATTTGAAATGTCAAGAAAGGCAAATATTTGGGAAAGGAGGGAGTACATGATACAATAGTAAACACTCACTATCTAGTAGTACTAGTACTCTACACTACTACTACTACTACTACTACTACTACTACTACTACTACTACTACTACTACTACTACTACTACTACTACTACTACTACTACTACTATGAGGCCATCCAACTATGTCCCGGCAGAAGACCGCGAACACCGATTATTCGTTCATATTTAAATTTGTTTTCACACAGCAAAATATCCATGAAAACAACAAATGGCAAAATTTTGAATGTGCTGGGAGGGGTGGGCTGGAAGGGCTGTTTGGATCTAGCCCGGGGTAGCCAAAATATTGGCGACCCTTTTGTCCACCCGTGCCTTTGCCACCGATGAACGAGGAAGAGATCGGGTGCTCATGCATCCTCCAGCGCACGCGTTGGAGACGAGCTCGCACGAGCTGTGCTTTTTTTGTTCCACCACGCTGCCCGAGCCGGCCGCAGACCAACCGGCGACCCGCAAATTATGCCATCCAACCGTAGCAGTCGGATCAGGGGTTCCGGCAAAACCCTTAAGGTTCGAACCCTGGGGTGCGCACGAAGTTCTCCCCCTACCGATCCACGTCCTAGCTTGATAAGATCTCAAGGGCGAACACAACGAACTCACAACACAAGGGACACAGGGTTTATACTGGTTCGGGCCACCGTTGTGGTGTAATAGCCTACTCCAGTGTGGTGGTGGTGGATTGCCTCCTGGGCTATGGATGAACAGTTACAAGGGGAAGAACAACCTCCTGAGGTTGAGGTGTTCTTGCGCTCTGTGTGTGGGTGAGGATTGCTCAAGATGAGACTTCTCCTTGGGTTCAGATCCAGATGCCCCCTACGGTGGTGGCTAGTTCTACTTATATAGGCCCTGGTCCTCTTCCCAAATATTGAGCGGGAAGGGAGCCAACAACGGCCAATTTGAAAGGGGACAACTAGTATAGCTTATCCTGACAAAAGCGGTCTTCATCTGCAAAAGGCTCTGGTGGTGACGCCGCCTTGGGCTCCATGGTGACCTCCGTCTTGCCGTCCTGCTGGTCTTGGTCTCGTTGCACCGATATGGAAACCTTTGCTTGATGCCTCGGTACTCTGCGCCTGCGCTTGCTTCCTTAGCACCAAAGGGGAAACAAGGACACTGCGCGCGCTGGCGCCCGCCTGGAGCCCGCCTGATCTTGATCGTCATGGCTCACATCACGAGAACCTCGAGAGGTTTGCCTTGCCTTGATCTCTCCGCCCCTCGCGAGACAACCTGGTGAGGCCGCTCCTGAGGAGGTCTTGCGTCGTCCGCCTCGCGAGGGTCTTGAATGCCTTGTATATGAAGATGGGCCGTACAGGCCCGCTCGCAGAGCCACGCCGTGGGCTGCAGGCAGGCAATCTGGGGACCCTCGTTCCCAGAACGCCGACAGTAGCCCCTGGGCCCAAGGCGCGCTCGGGCTTGGCTTCGAGGCGAAGCCAAAGGTCAAGTGCGGAGCGCCGCGGGCCCCAATAGCCTGCGGCCCTGGTCGACGCGTGGCGGTTGATTGGACATGGGCGTCTCCGCTTCCCCACGCTGCCTCGGCAACTGCCCGACTTGTCAAGTCCCTGCGACATGCCAGGGAAAACCATCATTACCCGCGATCGTGGGAGGCGCTGGTTGGCCTTCTCTTTCCATAAATGGGGAGGGGGGCAGAGCCCCCGTCGCCCATCTCTTCCCAGTCCGCTTGCTTCTTCCTCCTTGCTCCTCTGCTAGTAGCAATTCCCATGGCGCCGATTCGAAGGTTCTCCGCCGAGGAGAAAGGAAAGGCTCCCTGCAACGAGCCGGGGCCGCTTCCGCCGAAGAAGAGGCCAGCCCACCATCGCGGCATTTTCGTGAGGGCGGAAGTGACGAGGCCCTAGTGCGAACGGCCGCCTCAAGGGTATCCGCTGCCCTTATACGCCCAAGCCGAGGGCTCAAGAGGAAGGAGCGACGAGCGGCGGTGCCCGCGCCGCGTCCGCGGCCGCCACGCCATGGCGACACGCGCCGTCGCCCCTGGAATCCACGCTGCGGACTCCTCTCGCGAGCTCGTGTTGAGGGCGGCAATGCCCCCAAGCACTTGGATCCGCTTCCCATGGTTCTTCTCTGACGTGATGCCGCCGAGGGGACCCCTCGAGCTCTGGTTGCAGCATGCTGACTGCGATGCCCCGATGACCGGAGCAGAGGTTGAAGTGGTCTCCTCCAGCAAGATCTTCATGACCTGCGGTTGGGGTGAGGTTGCGCGGGTTTGCCACGCTGAGGGCGCTCTCGATATCCACTTTGATTATGATGGCGCCTCCACGCCGTTCTTCAAGGTCTTCGATGCGGAGGGACGCCGCCTGGAGTGCTGCCCTGGAGGGGAGCGCCAGGACGATGCGTTTCCGGCCTGCGGCTCCTCCAGCAGCAGCGACTCTTGCGCGTCCAGCGGTTCTCCCGAGCTCTACGAGACTCCGGAGATGAGCGATGACAGCTACGTGCCTCCGAGCTCTCGCCGCGCCCGGAGCAGGGCTGCAGCGTCCAGCCGCCGCCGTTGCTGATCTGGATGGGGTTGGCGCAGCCCATTGTTGATGATGGCGTCGGCCGCGGGAGGGTGTAGATAGGATTCCCCTAAGTTCTCGTCTTTTGTTCCTTGCGAGGAATCAAGAAGTACCCCCTAAGCGCCCGCCTGATCTTGATCGTCATGGCTCACGTCACGAGAACCTCGCGAGGTTTGCCTTGCCTTGATCTCTCCGCCCCTCGCGAGACAACCTGGTGAGGCCGCTCCTGAGGAGGTCTTGCATCGTCCGCCTCGCGAGGCTTGGCCCCTCGCGAGGGTCTTGAATGCATTGTTGATGAAGATGGGCCGTACAGGCCCGCTCGCAGAGCCACGCCATGGGCCACAGGCAGGCAAGTCTAGGGACCCCCGTTCCCAGAACGCCGACAGTAGCCGCACACATTCTGAAAGCAACTCAACCAACTGGACGAAATTCATGCAAACACGGCGATATTTCATATAAACAATGACATAATTCATATAAAATACCGGATCTTCATATAAACATGACGGATTTCAATACATTCAAATCAACTAAGTGGTGCTACTCCTGAAAAGCATAGGTATAATAATACCTAGCCTAAATGGTTGCCCGCGGATCCATTTGTCTTCCTCATGTCCGGCAGCACGGTCACCGGACTGCAGGGAGCCCTGAAGGTATATGCTTCAGCACAAAGGACGGCTCGCTTCCCCACCGCTCAACTAACATCGTTAGCTGATGCCCAAGATGGAGTCTGAAGGGGGCTTCTCCGCTTCCTGGAGCCCATGCGGGGTCGATGAAGGTCCTCGCAATAGAAGGATCCAACAAGACACCTGCTTTGTACACCAGCGTCGCCTCAGCGGTGGCCTTCATGGGACACAAGCGGCGGTAGCCTCCTGTCGGAGTAATGCGCCACGGGTAGGCTAACCCGAGTCCCTGAACCTTTCAAGACAACGGGGCTGGCTGCGCCCCTCAAGGCGTCAAGACGAGGTGCCACCTTCTGGTAGCCGGCTGGAGGAATAGCCGGCTGCCCGTAGACGGCCGAGTTCCTGACAAGCCGACTCCTAGTGGGCGGCTTCCAAAGAAGCCGGCTCCTAGCAGTCGGCCCGTGGCGCCCATGAAGCCTGCGCCCTCCTCAAGAAAGACAAGACGGGGAGTGGCTACAGTGTAGCCCATCCCTCCCAAATCCAGGGATGGGCGTGGCCATAGTGCACCGTACAGGCGGAGATCTCCGCCCGGCACGGCACTGTTGCCACTCCACCCCTGACGTCACCACAAGTAGGTGGAGCCCTGCTCCCACGACGGCCTGTCGGTACGGCCCAAGGACAACGGGCCCCACCGATCAGCGAGAGCCCGGAAGACGGCTAGAGCCCCACCAGTCGGATTCGAGGGAGGTCGGTCCCCAGCAGTCGGCCCGCCCCTTCCTCGGGACCCACGCGCCATTAACCAGACAAGACACAGAGTGGCTACAGTAATCGCCCGCCAGGCGGCGGGGATGTAGCCACGCTCCCCTGACTGAGCCTGCGTCATTAGCATCACGGCTACAGTGATCAGCAGCCGACAAGACCCGTGAGCGGCGGGGGCGGCCTGTCGGCTCCGTAGCAGACGAGTCGGCGGGGCCCACCAGGCGGCGGGCCCCAGCAGCCGGCGGAGAAGCCGGCAACCAGAGAGACTGACTGCCAGGTCCTACACCCGGCCGGATTACTATTGTACCCCTGGGGACTAGGCTGTTGGGGAACATAGTAATTTCAAAAAATTTCCTACGCACACGCAAGATCATGGTGATGCATAGCAAAGAGAGGGGAGAGTGTTGTCCACGTACCCTCGTAGATCGAAAGCGGAAGCGTTAGCACAACGCGGTTGATGTAGTCGTACGTCTTCACGATCCGACCGATCAAGTACCGAACGCACGCCACCTCCGAGTTCTGCACACGTTCAACTCGATGACGTCCCTCGAACTCCGATCCAGCCGAGCTTTGAGGGAGAGTTCTGTCAGCACGACGGCGTGGTGACGATGATGATGTTCTACCGACGCAGGGCTTCACCTAAGCACCGCTACGATATAATCGAGGTGGATTATGGTGGAGGGGGGCACCGCACACGGCTAAGAGATCAAGAGATCAATTGTTGTGTCTTTGGGATGCCCCCTGCCCCCGTATATAAAGGAGCAAGGGGGGAGGCGGCCGGCCAAGGAGGAGGGCGCGCCAAGGGGGGAGTCCTACTCCCACTGGGAGTAGGACTCCTCCTTTCCTTGTTGGAGTAGGAGAGAAGGAAAGAGGGGGAGAGGGAGAAGGAAAAGGGGGCTGAACCCCTTGTCCAATTCGGACCAGAGGGGGGGTGCGCGCCTCCTTCCTTTTGGCCTCTCTCCTCTATTCCCGTATGGCCCAATAAGGCCCAATACTTCTCCCCGACGAATTCCCGTAACTCTCCGGTACTCTGATAAATACCCGAATCACTCGGAACCTTTCCGAAGTCCGAATATAGTTTTCCAATATATCGATCTTTACGTCTCGGCCATTTAGAGACTCCTCGTTGTGTCCCCGATCTCATCCGGGACTCCGAACTCCTTCGGTACATCAAAACACATAAACTCATAATATAACCCTCATCTAACTTTAAGCGTGCGGACCCTACGGGTTCGAGAACAATGTAGACATGACCGAGACACGTCTCCGGTCAATAACCAATAGCGGAACCTGGATGCTCATATTGGCTCCCACATATTCTACGAAGATCTTTATCGGTCAGACCGCATAACAACATACGTTGTTCCCTTTGTCATCGGTATGTTACTTGCCCGAGATTCGATCGTCGGTATCTCAATACCTAGTTCAATCTCGTTACCGGCAAGTCTCTTTACTCGTTCCGTAATACATCATCCCACAACTAACTCATTAGTTGCAATGCTTGCAAGGCTTAAGTGATGTGCATTACCGAGAGGGCCCAGAGATACCTCTCCGACAATCGGAGTGACAAATCCTAATCTCGAAATACGCCAACCCAACAAGTACCTTCGGAGACACCTGTAGAGCACCTTTATAATCACCCAGTTACGTTGTGACGTTTGGTAGCACACAAAGTGTTCCTCCGGTAAACGGGAGTTGCATAATCTCATAGTCATAGGAACATGTATAAGTCATGAAGAAAGCAATAGCAACATACTAAACGATCGAGTGCTAAGCTAACGGAATGGGTCAAGTCAATCACATCATTCTCCTAATGATGTGATCCCGTTAATCAAATGACAACTCATGTCTATGGCTAGGAAACATAACCATCTTTGATCAACGAGCTAGTCAAGTAGAGGCATACTAGTGACACTCTGTTTGTCTATGTATTCACACATGTATCATGTTTCCGGTTAATACAATTCTAGCATGAATAATAAACATTTATCATGATATAAGGAAATAAATAATAACTTTATTATTGCCTCTAGGGCATATTTCCTTCAGTCTCCCACTTGCACTAGAGTCAATAATCTAGTTCACATCGCCATGTGATTTAACATCAATAGTTCACATCACCATGTGATTAACACCCATAGTTCACATCGTCATGTGACCAACACCCAAAGGGTTTACTAGAGTCAATAATCTAGTTCACATCGCTATGTGATTAACACCCAAAGAGTACTAAGGTGTGATCATGTTTTGCTTGTGAGATAATTTTAGTCAACGGGTCTGTCACATTCAGATCCGTAAGTATTTTGCAAATTTCTATGTCTACAATGCTCTGCACGGAGCTACTCTAGCTAATTGCTCCCACTTTCAATATGTATCTAGACCGAGACTTAGAGTCATCTAGATTATTGTCAAAACTTGCATCGACGTAACCCTTTACGACGAACCTTTTGTCACTTCCATAATCGAGAAACATATCCTTATCCCACTAAGGATAATTTTGACCGCTGTCCAGTGATCTACTCCTAGATCACTATTGTACTCCCTTGCCAAAATCAGTGTAGGGTATACAATAGATCTGGTACACAGCATGGCATACTTTATAGAACCTATGGCCGAGGCATAGGGAATGATTTTCATTCTCTTTTTATCTTCTGCCGTGGTCGGGCTTTGAGTCTTACTCAATCTCACACCTTGTAACACAGGCAAGAACTCTTTCTTTGACTGTTCCATTTTGAACTACTTCAAAATCTTGTTAAGGTATGTACTCATTGAAAAAACTTATCAAGCGTCTTGATCTATCTCTATAGATCTTGATGCTCAATATGTAAGCAGCTTCACCGAGGTCTTTCTTTGAAAAACTCCTTTCAAACACTCTTTTATGCTTTGCAGAATAATTCTACATTATTTCCGATCAACAATATGTCATTCACATATACTTATCAGAAATGCTGTAGTGCTCCCACTCACTTTCTTGTAAATACAGGCTTCACCGCAAGTCTGTATAAAACTATATCCTTTGATCAACTTATCAGAGCGTATATTCCAACTCCGAGACGCTTGCACCAGTCCATAGATGGATCGCTGGAGCTTGCATATTTTGTTAGCACCTTTAGGATTGACAAAACCTTCTGGTTGCATCATATACAACTCTTCTTTAATAAATCCATTAAGGAATGCAGTTTTGTTTATCCATTTGCAAGATTTCATAAAATGCGGCAATTGCTAACAACATTCTGACAGACTTAAGCATAGATACGTGTGAGAAACTCTCATCGTACTCAACACCTTGAACTTGTCGAAAACCTTTTGCGACAATTCTAGCTTTGTAGATAGTAACACTACTATCAGCGTCCGTCTTCCTCCACAAGATCCATTTAATCTCAATGGCTCGCCGATCATTTGGGCAAGTCAATCAAAGTCCATACTCTGTTCTCATACATGGATCCCATCTCAGATTTCATGGCCTCAAGCCATTTCGCGGAATCTGGGCTCACCATCGCTTCTTCATAGTTCGTAGGTTCGTCATGGTCTAGTAACATGACCTCCAGAACAGGATTACCGTACCACTCTGGTGCGGATCTCACTCTGGTTTACCTACGAGGTTCGGTAGTAACTTGATCTGAAGTTACATGATCATCATCATTAGCTTCCTCACTAATTGGTATAGGCGTCACAGAAACTGGTTTCTGCGATGAACTACTTTCCAATAAGGGAGCATGTACAATTACCTCATCAAGTTCTACTTTCCTCCTACTCACTTCTTTCGAGAGAAACTCCTTCTCTAGAAAGGATCCATTCTCAGCAACGAATATCTTGCCTTCGGATCTGTGATAGAAGGTGTACCCAACAGTTTCTTTTGGGTATCCTATGAAGATTTACTTCTCCGATTTGGGTTCAAGCTTATCAACTTGAAACTTTTTCACATAAGCATCGCAGTCCCAAACTTTAAGAAACGACAACTTGGGTTTCTTGCCAAACCACAGTTCATATGGTGTCGTCTCAACGGATTTAGATGGTGCCCTATTAATCGTGAATGCAGCTGTCTCTAACGCATAACCCCAAAATTATAGTGGTAAATCGGTAAGAGACACCATAGATTGTACCGTATCTTAATAAAGTACTGTTATAACGTTCGGACACACCATTACGCTATGGTGTTCCAGGTGGCGTGAGTAGTGAAACTATTTCACATTGTTTTCACTGAAGGTCAAACTCGTAACTCAAATACTCTTCTCCACGATCAGATCGTGGAAACTTTATTTTCTTGTTACGATGATTTTCCACTTCACTTTGAAATTATATGAACTTTTCAAATGTTTCAGACTTCTGTTTCATTAAGTAGATATACCCATATCTGCTCAAATCATCTGTGAAGGTCAGAAAATAATGATACCTGCTGCGAGCCTCAATATTCATCGAACCACATACATCTGTATGTATGATTTCCAACAAATCTGTTGCTCTCTCCATAGTTCGGGAGAACGGCATTTTAGTCATCTTGCCCATGAGGCACGGTTCGCAAGCATCAAGTGATTCATAATCAAGTGATTCCAAAAGCCCATCAGCATGGACTTTCTTCATGCGCTTTACACCAATATGACCTAAACGGCACTGCCACAAATAAGTTGCACTATCATTATTAACTTTGCATCTTTTGGCTTCAATATTATGAATATGTGTATCACTACGATCGAGAACCAACGAACCATTTTCATTGGGTGTGTAACCATATAAGGTTTTATTCATGTAAACAGAACAACAATTATTCTCTAACTTAAATGAATAACCTTATTGCAATAAATATGATCAAATCATATTCATGCTCAACGCAAACACCAAATAACACTTATTTAGGTTCAACACTAATCCCGAAAGTATAGGGAGTGTGCGATGATGATCATATCAATCTTGGAACCACTTCCAATACACATCGTCACTTCATCCTTAACTAGTTTCTGTTCATTATGCAACTCCCGTTTCGAGTTACTACTCTTTAGTAACTGAACCAGTATCAAATACCGAGGGGTTGCTACGAACACTAGTAAAATACACATCAATAATCTGTATATCAAATATACCTTTGTTCACTTTGCCATCCTTCTTATTCACCAAATACTTGGGGCAGTTCCGCTTCCAGTAACCAGTCCCTTTGCAGTAGAAGCACTTAGTCTCAGGCTTAGGTCCAGACTTGGGCTTCTTCAGTTGAGCAGCAACTTGCTTGTCGTTCTTCTTGAAGTCCCCCTTCTATCCCTTTGCCCTTTTCTTGAAACTAGTGGTCTTGTTAACCATCAACACTTGATGCTCTTTCTTGATTTCTACCTTCGTCGATTTCAACATCGCGAGCTCGGGAATTACTTTCGTCATCCCTTGCATACTATAGTTCATCACGAAGTTCTACTAACTTGGTGATGGTGACTAGAGAATTCTGTCAATCACTATTTTATCTGGAAGATTAACTCCCACTTGATTCAAGCGATTGTAGTACCCAGACAATCTGAGCACATGCTCACTGCTTGAGCTATTCTCCTCCATCTTTTAGCAATAGAACTTGTTGGAGACTTCATATCTCTCAACTCGGGTATTTGCTTGAAATATTAACTTCAACTCCTGGAACATCTCATATGGTCCATGACGTTCAAAACGTCTTTGAAGTCCCGATTCTAAGCCGTTAAGCATGGTGCACTAAACTATCAAGTAGTCATCATATTGAGCTAGCCAAACGTTCATAACGTTTGCATCTGCTCCTGCAATAGGTCTGTCACCTAGCGGTGCATCAAGGACATAATTCTTCTGTGCAGCAATGAGGATAATCCTCAGATCACGGATCCAATCCGCATCATTGCTACTATCATCTTTCAACATAATTTTTTTCTAGGAACATATCAAAATAAACATAGGGAAGCAACAACGCGAGCTATTGATCTACAACATAATTTGGAAAATACTATCAGGACTAAGTTCATGATAAATTTAAGTTCAATTAATCATATTACTTAAGAACTCCCACTTAGATAGACATCCCTCTAATCTTCTAAGTGATCACGTGATCCATATCAACTAAACCATGTCCGATCATCACGTGAGATGGAGTAGTTTCAATGGTGAACATCACTATGTTAATCATATCTACTATATGATTCACGCTCGACCTTTCGGTCTCTGTGTTCCGAGGCCATATCTGTTATATGCTAGGCTCGTCAAGCTTAACCTGAGTATTCCACGTGTGCAACTGTTTTGCACCCGTTGTATTTGAACGTAGAGCCTATCACACCCGATCATCACGTGGTGTCTCAGCACGAAGAACTTTCGCAACGGTGCATACTCAGGGAGAACACTTATACTTTGATAATTTAGTGAGGGATCATCTTATAATGCTACCGTCAATCAAAGCCAGATAAGATGCATAAATAGATAAACATCACATGCAATCAATATAAGTGATATGATATGGCCATCATCATCTTGTGCTTGTGATCTCCATCTCCGAAGCACCGTCATGATCCCCATAGTCACCGGCACGACACCTTGATCTCCATCGTAGCATCGTTGTCGTCTCGCCAATATTATGCTTCTACGACTATCGCTACCGCTTAGTGATAAAGTAAAACAATTACATGGCGATTGCACTGCATACAATAAAACGACAACCATATGGCTCCTGCCAGTTGCCGATAACTCGGTTACAAAACATGATCATCTCATACAATAAAATTTAGCATCATGTCTTGACCATATCACATCACAACATGCCCTGCAAAAACAAGTTAGATGTCCTCTACTTTGTTGTTGGAAGTTTTACGTGGCTGCTACGGGCTTAGCAAGAACCGTTCTTACCTACGCATCAAAACCACAACGATAGTTTGTCAAGTTGGTGCTGTTTTAACCTTCGTAAGGACCGGGCGTAGCCACACTCGGTTCAACTAAAGTTGGAGAAACTGACACCCGCCAGCCACCTATGTGCAAAGCACGTCGGTAGAACCAGTCTCGCGTAAGCGTACACGTAATGTCGGTCCGGGCCGCTGCATCCAACAATACCGCCGAACCAAAGTATGACATGCTGGTAAGCAGTATGACTTATATCGCCCACAACTCACTTGTGTTCTACTCGTGCATATAACATCTACGCATAAAACCAGGCTCGGATGCCACTGTTGGGGAACGTAGTAATTTCAAAAAATTTCCTACGCACACGCAAGATCATGGTGATGCATAGCAACGAGAGGGGACAGTGTTGTCCACGTACCCTCGTAGACCGAAAGCGGAAGTGTTAGCACAACGCGGTTGATGTAGTCGTACGTCTTCACGATCCGACCGATCAAGTACTGAACGCACGACACCTCCGAGTTCTGCACACGTTCAACTCGATGACGTCCCTCGAACTCTGATCCAGCCGAGCTTTGAGGGACAGTTCTGTCAGCACGACGGCGTGGTGACGATGATGATGTTCTACCAACGCAGGGCTTCGCCTAAGCACCGCTACGATATAATCGAGGTGGATTATGGTGGAGGGGGGCACCGCACACGGCAAAGAGATCAAGAGATCAATTGTTGTGTCTTTGGGGTGCCCCCTGCCCCCGTATATAAAGGAGCAAGGGGGGAGGCGGCCGGCCAAGGAGGAGGGCGCGCCAAGGGGGGAGTCCTACTCCTACCGGGAGTAGGACTCCTCCTTTCCTTGTTGGAGTAGGAGAGAAGGAAAGAGGGGGAGAGGGAGAAGGAAAAGGGGGCTGCACCCCTTTTCCAATTTGGACCAGAGGGGGGGTGCGCGCCTCCTTCTTGGCCTCTCTCCTCTATTCCCGTATGGCCCAATAAGGCCCAATACTTCTCCCCGGCGAATTCCCGTAACTCTCTGGTACTCCGATAAATACCCGAATCACTCGGAACCTTTCCGAAGTCCGAATATAGTCTTCCAATATATTGATCTTTACGTCTCGGCCATTTCGAGACTCCTCGTCATGTCCCCGATCTCATCCGGGACTCCGAACTCCTTCGGTACATGAAAACACATAAACTCATAATATAACCGTCATCTAACTTTAAGGGTGCGGACCCTACGGGTTCGAGAACAATGTAGACATGACCGAGACACGTCTCCGGTCAATAACCAATAGCGGAACCTGGATGCTCATATTGGCTCCCACATATTCTACGAAGATCTTTATCGGTCAGACCGCATAACAACATACGTTGTTCCCTTTGTCATCGGTATGTTACTTGCCCGAGATTCGATCATCGGTATCTCAATACCTAGTTCAATCTCGTTACCGGCAAGTCTCTTTACTCGTTCCGTAATACATCATCCCACAACTAACTCATTAGTTGCAATGCTTGCAAGGCTTAAGTGATGTGCATTACCGAGAGGGCCCAGAGATACCTCTCCGACAATCGGAGTGACAAATCCTAATCTCGAAATACGCCAACCCAACAAGTACCTTTGGAGACACCTGTAGAGCACCTTTATAATCACCCAGTTACGTTGTGACGTTTGGTAGCACACAAAGTGTTCCTCCGGTAAACGGGAGTTGCATAATCTCATAGTCATAGGAACATGTATAAGTCATGAAGAAAGCAATAGCAACATACTAAACGATCGAGTGCTAAGCTAACGGAATGGGTCAAGTCAATCACATCATTCTCCTAATGATGTGATCCTGTTAATCAAATGACAACTCATGTCTATGGCTAGGAAACATAACCATCTTTGATCAACGAGCTAGTCAAGTAGAGGCATACTGGTGACACTCTGTTTGTCTATATATTCACACATGTATCATGTTTCCGGTTAATACAATTCTAGCATGAATAATAAACATTTATCATGATATAAGGAAATAAATAATAACTTTATTATTGCCTCTAGGGCATATTTCCTACATAGGCCTATATAAACCCCCAGGGCACCCATGCAAAGGGTTCCTAGCCTGTTAGAACTAGACCGACCCATAGAGAAAGGAGAGAGCTAGCCTTGCTTTCTTCCACCTCTAGCAAACAGCTCGAGGAGCACCATTGTACTCACTAGTGCCTTAGTGATCCTGCGGAGACCCCACAGAGCAGGACTAGGGGTGTTATCTCCTAGGAGAGCCCCGAACGTGGGTAAAGTGCGCCGGCGTTCGTGTCTACGCCTCATCCCGCTTCCAGGCACCGACGACGTTCTACTCGCTCCCACCATGATAAGCCATCCATTGGCATATGTCGCACCCAACCCCCGACATTTGGCGCCCACCGTGGGGCGAGGTGCACCGTCGTCCGCAGATCTGCTCTGGACGGGAACCCGTTTCTTCCCTGGCGAGCACAGCCAGCCTGACACGCCAGACGGAGTCTGCGCTGACGCGCTGCATGGCGCGGAGGTCGCCTGCGCGGCGAGCTGCCTCGTCGATCTTGTTGGCGAGGTTCGCCTCTCCGACGAGCCCGCCTCTAACGCGGGCACCGAAGGCCTTGAGAGCCGCCTCGTGAGCCTCCTCGATCAGCTCCACGTCACCAGCGAGCCTGCTATGGACTTGGAATCTGTAGGCTCCACCGACCCGATGCTTGTCGATTCCGACACTGCCTCGCTTGACGTGTTCCCCACCAACGTGGTGGTCTACAACGAGCCGCTTCCTCGCGCGGAGAGCGGCGGAAGCACCATCACGGAGGTGCTAGTCATTGTCCACACCGAGCACTCCGGCGGGGGTGCTCATGACCCGCTCGATGCGGCACTGCAAGACCTGACGGCGCCAAGAAGCTGGCCAACATGAGACGCCTATCGGAGGCCTACCAGCGCGAGATGGACCGCGCTGTGGGTGGCACGCCGGCTCCTAGTGGGCCTAGCCGCATCGGCACGGTCCAGCAACGTGGCGCGGCCATCGCCAGCCTATTCGGGGCAGATCACCCCGTCTACGCCACGCCCGCGGAAAACATACGAGCTGCCCAGGCGGCAGCAGAAGAGCTGGACAAGTTTGAGGGCGAAGAGCGTCGCCAGATGGTGGAGCGCATCCAGCGACACCTCGACGCGGCTGCTGAGCAGCACGAGGCCGGCTGCCGTATTGAGGCTCCCAACCGGCAAAATTACGATCTGCCTCCCCGCCAAGATCAAGGCGCAACATCCCGGACACTGACTGGTGGCGTCCGCGGAAGAAGAGACAAGGAGCCGGCTGCCAGCCGCAGCCGGACTCGCCTCACCATCGAGCGCGACCAAGATGGCCGCCCAAGAGCAGTAGAACGACGAAATGACTGTCCGCCTCCTCCCTCTCGCACGGAAAGGCGCGTCTCCCCGCCGCCTGTTGAACACCCAACACTCGGCGACCGCCTTGGCCGCCAAGAAGGAGTCGGAGAGAACGATGCCCGCCACCGGATCGACCGTCTCAACCCATCCCTGGCGCTAGAAGAAGAAGATGAGCTGGGTCTGCCTTGTTTTGGCCCCCGCATTCGAGATGAGCCCTTCCCCAAAGGGTTCACGCTCCCGAGAGACACGCCCAAATACACCGGCTCTGTGAAGCCGTATGACTGGCTGGTCGACTACTCCACAGCCGTCATCATCGCGAACGGCAACAAGCGCGTTGCCGTGAAATATGTTCCGCTCATGATCCAGGGCACGGCCCGGACATGGCTGAACAGCTTGAAGCCCCGCATCATCAACAGCTGGGTCGATTTCACCGAAGCCTTCATCCGCAACTTCACCAGCACATACAAGCGGCCGCCCAAGCCTCGACAGCTCTCCTTGTGCGTCCAAGGCCACAACGAGTCGACTCGTGACTACCTCACGCGCTGGGCTGAGCTCCGCAACTCTTGCGAAGGCGTGCACGAGGTGCAGGCCATCGAGTACTTCACTGCCGGGTGCCGAGAGGGCACCCTTCTCAAGCACAGGCTTCTCTGCGACGAGCCGGCGACCCTCGACGAGCTGCTGATCATAGCAGATAAATACGCCACGACCGACTCCTCCATGAAGGCAGAGATCCAAGTTGATGCGTCTGGCAAAGTGGCTCCTCCAGCTCCTCGGGCCCCGGCTGGTGACACCAGTCGGCGTCAGCAACCCAACGACAACAAACGCAAGGCCGCGCAGCCGGCTTCTACAAGCCGGCAGGTGGCGACAGTCGAAGACCAGCAGCCGGAAGGGCAGCCTCCATCCAAGCGCCAGAAGGGCGGCAAGCCCAATTGGCTGCCCGCTTTCTCGTATGAGCAGACCCTTGATGCGCCCTGCAAGTTCCACAGTGGTGCGGAGCCGTCCAACCACACCACTCGGAAGTGCCATTGGCTCACCAGGATCGCCAAGGGTGACGGCCTTCTGCCTCCTCCGCCTACTGGGCAGCCGCCTCCTCCTCCTCCCCCCAGCAGCCGGCAGTTTGACCCGTCGGAGCCATACAAGACGAGTATCCTGAAGAGGACGGAGCTTATGTTGTGTTAACCAACGTGGCCGACGATAAGCACAGCAGACGTCAACGACAACAAGAAGTGAATGCGGTGGCATCAGAGACCCCCCGAGTTCATGCATTGGTCCGAGAAGCCCATCAGCTGGAGTAGAGCTGACCACCCGGAAGTAATGCCCAATCCCGGCTCCTACGCCCTGGTTCTGGATGCCACTTTTGCCACAGAGAGGCGAGCTGCTTGTTTTTCCCGAGTTCTGATAGATGGCGGCAGCAGCAGCATCCTGTACAAGGATACCATGGAGAAGTTAGGAATCAAACAAAGGTAGCTTCAGCCCAGTCGGACTGTATTCCACGGCATAGTCCCTGGCCTTTCCTGCTCACCAATCGGCAAGATCCAGATAGACGTCATCTTTGGAGACAAAGATCACTTCCGCCGAGAGCCAGCCTAGTTTGAAGTAGTGGACCTTGAGAGCCCATACCATGCACTACTTGGCCGGCCTGTTCTGGCCATGTTCATGGCGGTCCCCCACTATGCTTACCTCAAGATGAAGATGCCAAGTTCCAAGGGAATTCTGACCATAGCGGGGGGTTACAAGAAGTCGTCCGCTTGCGCAGCAGATAGCAGTCGGCTGGCCGAGTCCCTTGTGATCGCGGCTGAGAAGCGGCTCCTTGACCGAGTTGTGGCGATGGCAGGCAAGCAGCCGGAAATGTCACCCAACCCCAAGGAGTCGGAAGCCGAGGGCTCGTTCAAGCCGGCCAAAGAGACAAAGAAGATACCCTTGGACCCGGAGCACCCGGAGAGGTACGTTGTCATAGGTGCAAACCTTGACAGCAAATAGGAAGGCGAGCTCGTCGATTTCCTCCGTGAGAATCTGGACATCTTTGCATGGTCACCTAAAGACATGCCGGGTGTTCCGATGGATTTCGCCGAGCACAAGTTACATGCCAAGCCGGTCAGGCAGCCCTTGCGCCGCCTGTCAGAAGAGAAGAGAAGAGTCGTTGGAGAAGAGATAGCCCGGCTTCTGGCAGCCGGCTTCATCATGGAAGTGTTCTTTCCAGAGTGGCTGGCCAACCCAGTCCTTGTGCTAAAGAAAAACAAGCAGTGGCGCATGTGTATTGATTACACCAGCCTCAACAAAGCCTGTCCCAAGGACCCATTTGCTTTGCCGAGAATTGACCAAGTGATAGACTCCATAGCCGGATGCGAGCTGTTGAGTTTTTTGGACGCATACTCAGGGTATCACCAGATCAAGCTGAACCCGGCCGACAGGCTGAAGACCGCCTTCATCACACCATTTGGAGCCTTCTGCTACTTGACCATGACGTTCGGCTTGAGGAATGCCGGCGCCACGTTTCAATGTTGCATGCAGAAGTGCCTCCTCAAGCAACTCGGCAGGAACGCCCATGTTTATGTGGACGATGTTGTGGTGAAGACGGAGAAGCGTGGAACGCTGCTAGAAGACCTCAAGGACACCTTTGAGAACTTGCGCCGATTTCAAATCAAGCTCAACCCGGAGAAATGCATCTTCGGAGTACCAGCCGGCCAGCTTCTTGGCTTCCTGGTCTCAGAGCGCGGCATAGAGTGCAACCCTGTGAAGATCAAGGCCATCGAGAGGATGGAAGTGCCCACCCGACTGCTCGACGTGCAAAAGTTCACCGGCTGCTTGGCGTCCATCAGCCATTTCATCAGTCAGCTGGGAGAGAAGGCTCTTCCCCTGTACCAGCTCATGAAGAAGACCACTTTTTTCGAGTGGAACGACAAGGCAGATGAATCTTTTCTCCAGCTCAAGAAGATGTTGACTACTCCACCTGTCCTGGCGGCTCTGACTCCTAAGGAGCCCATGCTCCTCTACCTCGCCGCCACCAGCCGGGTGGTCAGCACAGTCATAGTGGTAGAACGCAAGGAGGAAGGCAAGGCACTACCAGTCCAGAGACCGGTGTATTACCTGAGTGAAGTGCTGTCAGCCTCCAAGCAAAACTACCCCCATTATCAGAAGATGTGCTACGGCGTGCACTTTGCCGCCAAGAAATTGAAGCCGTATTTTCAAGCGCACCCAATCACTGTTGTCTGCACTGCTCCGCTTGTCGAGATCATTGGAAGCCGGGATGCCTCAGGCCGAGTGGCCATATGGGCCATAGAGTTGGCCCCCCTACACCATCTACTACCAGCCCTGCACCGCCATCAAGTCACAAGCACTGGTTGACTTCCTCGTCGATTGGGCCGAGACCCAGTACCTGCCACCAGCGCCGGACTCCACCCATTGGCGGATGCATTTTGATGGTTCCAAGATGCGCACCGGTTTGGGAGCCGGCATCGTCCTCACCTCTCCCAAAGGCGACAAGCTCAGATATGTGCTGCAAATCCATTTTGCCGCCTCCAACAACGTCGCTGAGTACGAAGCACTCATTCACGGGCTCCGGCTAGCCAAAGAACTCGGCATTCGTCGGATCCTGTGCTATGGTGACTCTGACTTGGTGGTCCAGCAGTCGTTGGGCGACTGGGACGCCAAAGATGCAAACATGGCGAGCTACCGCTTCCTCGTACAGCGACTCAGTGGATACTTTGAAGGGTGCGAGTTTCTCCATGTGCCAAGGAATGACAATGAGCAAGCAGATGCCTTGGCATGAATCGGCTCCACCCGTCAAGCAATACCAACCGGCGTCGCCCTACAACGCCTCCTCAAGCCATGTGTCAAGCCATCGCCAGAGTCGGATTCCATCTTTGTGCCGGCTCCTCCTAAAGCAGTCGGATCCGACTTGAGGACCCCAGCAGCCGGCACGAGGAATCCGGCAGGCGACCCGGGGACTGCAGCAGCCGCACCCGGCCCGGGGACTTCAGAACCCGGCTCGGGGACTGCAGCAGTCGGCCCGGGGACTTCATCGACTCAGCGAGCGGCAGCTGACTCCAACCCGCCGCCTCCCGGCCCAACCGCCCTTGTGCAAGTAGCGGTCTTAGCGATCGAAGAAATCGCAAAGCCTTCATGGGCCAAGCCCATCCTCAACTTCCTGGTAAACAAAGAGCTGCCGATTGATGAGATCTCGGCCCAGCAAGTGCAACGCCGGGCAGCAGCATACACCATAGTCAACAGACAGCTTGTGAGGCGCAGTGTCACTGGTGTCTACCAGCGCTGCGTAGTGCCGGAGCAAGGCCAAGCAATCCTCGAAGATATTCATCAAGGCGAGTGTGGTCATCACACGGCTTCAAGAGCACTCGTGGCCAAAGCTTTTCGCTACAGTTTTTTCTGGCCAACTGCTTTAGAAGACGCCAAAGACTTGGTCTAGGAATGCAAAGGGTGCCAGAAGTTCCGCTCCAAGCCACATCAGCCGGCTTCTGCACTCAAGACTATCCCCATTGCCTGGCCCTTTGCTGTCTGGGGCCTGGACATGGTGGGACCATTCAAAACAGCACGAGGTGGCATGACTCATCTGCTTGTTGCAGTGGACAAGTTCACCAAGTGGATAGAAGCAAAACCAATCAAGAAATTGAATTGTCCGACTGCTGTGACTTTCATCTCCGACATCGCCATCCGGTATGGCATACCACACAGCATCATCACCGACAATGGCACGAACTTCGCCAAAGGCACCTTGGCCCGTTTCTGCGCGACGCAGGGCATCCGACTGGACTTAGCGTCCGTTGCCCATCCGCAGTCAAACGGCCAGGTGGAGCGAGCAAACGGCCTCATTTTGTCCGGCATCAAGCCCCGACTGGTCGAGCCTCTGGAGCGTTCGGCCGGTTGCTGGCTCGACGAGCTGCCAGCCGTCCTCTGGAGCCTGCGCACAACTCCGAACAAGTCAACCGACAGACATAGAATTCGACTCTCCTCGAGTCACCATGTACACCAAAGAGGAGGCAGAAGAAGCGTGACAAGACGACGTCGATCTGCTGGAAGAGGGCCGGCTGTTGGCACTCAGCCGGTCCAGCATCTACCAGCAGAGCCTGCGCCGATACTACAACCGGAAGGTCAAGCCGAGATCTTTCCAAGAGGGAGACCTTGTGCTCCGGCTGGTTCAGCGAACAGCCGGCCAGAGCTCTCAGCACCTTGGGAAGGCCCCTTCATCATCAGCAAAGTGTTGGGCAACAACTCGTACTACCTGATCGACGCCCGGAAGCCTCGAGCGCGCAAGAGGGACGACTCCGGCAAGGAGACGGAGCGGCCATGGAATGCAAATCTCCTCCAAAGATTTTACAGTTAATGCAGTATGTGCCACGCTACCTTTTGTATTAAAGTACGAAGACTCCGGGTCCCCCGAGAAGAGCTCGGGGACTGCCCTCTTTTATCTATATGATAAGAATTATGCCTACGAATGTGTTATTTCCTTTGTGCCGCTTGGCACCGGGTCCGACTTGTCGGCCCGGGGACTCGCCGCCTTGTACTATGAAATGCTTCCTGCAGCCGGACAAGTAAAGTGTTGGCATTTAAGCCGTCTCCTGCCAAAAGCCGCAGCTTGCAGAGCGACTATCTGGTGGGTAGGAGAAAGGCAGAAAGAGTCCCCATGTGAAAAATGGCTAAGGACCCAAAGCATGTGCATAGTTCAAGCCGGCTTCCCACCTCTACGACTGGCTGTTGAGCAGCCGGCCGGCCGGCTTCTACTTAACTTGCTAAAATGTTCTAAATCGGCTAAGTACTTGCCTTCCCGAAAGTAGCTAAGTACTTGACCCAGCCACAGTCCGTAGAGCGGTTGTTCGGCTGGCAAGACGACAACTAAGGGAGGGCGGCAAAGAAAAAAGCCAAAAGAGCAGAAAGCAAGGAAAGATAGAACTCAGAAAAATATTTTACATAGGAAAAGGCCCTTGGCCGATATTCAACGAAAGTTTGAGATACACCCCGTGGGTGGAATTGTGCAAACTTAACAAGTTCGTCGAGACTGATAAGCAGGTAAAGCAAAAGATAAACTGGCGACCTAGGGAGCGGCAGACGGGTTCGGTGGATCGGAGGAGTCGGTGGCGCCGGTTGGTGGAGCGGCTGGCTGGTCAGTCTCCGCTTGGTCGCCTCTAGTGGCAGCCGTCCGGTCCGACCTCTGGCGCCTCCTCTTTGCCATCCTCCTCCTCCTCGTCTCCTTCCTCACCGCTGGAGTCGATCACCTCGGCCGAGTCCTCGCCGTCCTCCGGGTTCAGCCCGAACCATTCTGGTGGCGCCTCAGGGCCGTTCTCAACCCGCTCCGGGATGAAGACGCTGGTGTCGGTGTACTCGGCGATTGCCACCGCACGCTTGACAAGGTCATCCTCCACGACCGCCAACTCCTCCTGAGCCTCCAGCCGAAACGTGGCCAGCTGGGCTAGACTTAGCCCAGGGTACCACGCCTTGACGAATTCCAAGGTCCGGCGCGCTCCAGCTCGGGCCGAGGAGCCTTTCCAGGCCTCAAGACGGCCGGCCGCCACCTCCAGCTAGTCGGCAGTCCGACTGGGAGTGCGCGGTGCTGGCTTGTCCGGCCACAGGGCGGCGATCGCCTGGGCGCCGACACGCTAAAGACGGCGCAGCATCCAGTGAGCCGGCCGAGGACGGGCATCGATGCTCAAGAGCTGCTCGCTAAGGGTTCGGGGGGCGTCGGCAGCGATCTATGCGCCTTCCGCCCTCCGTCCTTCGCGATCAGCTTCAATGGCCTGATTGGTGGCGTCAGAGTGACCAGGGAAGAAGTCTGCCTAGACAGAGAGCAAACAGCCAAAGTTAGAGACAAGAGGCCGGCTAGACCAGCAACCGATAGCTCAAAGAAGGAAAAAGAGGGAAGCTCACCATCAACTATGTCTTCAATCTCGTGAAAGCTGGAAGTCAACATCGCCTCCTTGTCGGTCCAGGCGGAGCGTTCAATCGCGAACTCAGCAAGGAGGCCGGTCTCCTTGTCCTCCGCCTCCTTCTGGGCCTTCTTGAGAAGCTCCGCCAGTTGCGCGACCAGCCGGTCACGCTCTTCAGCCAGCTTGCCGAACTCCTCCTCCTTAGCGCGTAGCGCGGTGTTGGCCTCGCCCAGCTGCTGCTGCAAGGCGGCGTTGGCCACTGTAGAAGAAAAGAAGAAGGGAAAGGCGTTAGAAACCAGCAGAAAGAAGAACAGTTGTCGGGGAAATCCGGCCCGACTGCTCAGCAGTTGGCCCGAATCTCGGGGACTACAGCCCGCGGGTGCGCCAGCGCGCCCCCGCAGAGAAACAAGATGACTTACTTCGGCTCTCCGACAAGTCGACAGCACGTTGATCCAACTCCTGGACTTTGCTGTTGAAGGCGGCTGCACGGAGGTTATGATAATCCTGCAGCAAGGATATCAGTGCTTAGAGCCTGCTAATTAAAGTTCCGAGCCGCCTGCTCAGCTGCCGACCCGGAACTCGGGGACTACACCCAGTGGGTGCGCTGACGCGCCCCCACGATGCAGTACAAGAGTTAAAAATGAAGAAGCAAGAAGCGTACCCGGATGGCCTCTCGCGATTCCAGGAACATCCAGGATCGCCTTGTTCACAGGGCCCGTCCCGCCTCCCCGCACCCACCCAGTGGGCGCGGCGCTGGTCGCCTCGGTGTCCGGGATCGAGGAGCTTGCGGTGCCGGTCTCCAGCGGGCATGGCGCCGAAGCCGCCTTTGCAAGTTGGCGCACGTCGGTGTGCAGACCTCAGGAGTCGGGCCCGTCACCACCTCATTTCCGGTTGGCGGCACCGGCGGGTCTGCCGGCTGCTCGCCTTGCGCGTTCCCGGACGGGGGCGGTGGAGGCACAATCACATCCGGCATGGCGACGTTGCCGCCGTCCCTCTCCATGATCGGGTGCTCATCGCCGGCTTCCCCAGTCTGCGCCACGAACTCCGGTGGTGGCGGCACGGAGTTTAGGGGAGTGATGAATATCGCTGACTAGTGGTGCGCGGCTTCTTCAGCCTGCTTCTTCACCGCGACGGCTGCCTCGGCCTCTGCCAGTTTCTTCAGGGCGGCGGCCTCCGCCTTCTCTGCTTCCGCCTTCTCTGCTTCCACCTTCTCCAGGCGGGCGGCTTCCTGCTCCTTGCGCGCTTCCTGCGCGTTCCGCTCCCTCGCCTCCCGGAGGTCGGCGGCCAGATCGATCTGCCGAGTGGTGGTGGAAGTCTCCGTCGACCCCACGATGGAGGCGGCGGCCAACTTCTCAAGAGAGAGTGGAGCCCTAGATCAAGGGAAACAAAGTAAAGAAACTCAGACAAAATGAACAAGGAAAAATGAAGGCGCAAGAGGAAGGCAGTACTTACGCAGAAACCAGTTGCGGCTCCTTCACCGCCTTGCGGAAGCGGAAGGCCTTCGCGGCTGCTTCATCCCGCTTAGTCGCCGCGGCCGAGCCCTTGGGCTTCTTCCGCCGGCTGCCGAACAAGCTCAGCGCGGCCCTGCGTTTTTTCGCGCCACCTTGGGTATCCGGCGCGGCAGACGAGCTCGCGCCCGGCGGGCCGGACCCTGGCTGGTGGCACGGGGCGACTTCCCCCGCATCATCGTCGGGCCAGTCCTCGAGGCTGGCTCCGAGCCTCGAGCCACCTGCTTCGCCGCCTCCTCCCTCGGCGTCGTCCTCCAAGGCCGCCGCGCCCAAGTCGGGGTCATCGACGTTGCTCTCCGCTCGATCGGGGAGGAATTGGCGCTCCGGCCCCGCGGCGCCAGCTGCCGGCTGGAGGAGGGGGCTTTGTTCAAAGGCCGATTGGTCAAGTTGGACAGGCCGAACTCGGCAACAAAAAGGATAGAGAAAAAGAAAGACAACTTACCATAGGCGGGGGGTCGGCGCGTGAATACGGCTCCTTGCCAAACCGCCACTCCTCCGTGACCTCGCAATTCGCAAGATAGTTCACCATGTGAGCTACCTCTGCATGAGGCATCTCCTTGGTGCACAGCCGGCTTGGGTCCTGATGCCCGCTCATCTAACAGATCATATGAGGGCGGCCCTGGAGCGGGAGCACTTGGCGCGCCACGAAGGCAGACAGCAAGTCGGGCCCGGTCAGGCCCTCTGACTGTGTCAACACTCGGAGTCGCGCGATGGCGGCGGCTCCAGAAGGCGATAGTGTCTTGGCCTGGTACAACCAGTTGGGTCGCCTCCCAGCCGGCGGGCCGGCTACGTAAGCCGGCAAGTTGACCCAGTCGCCCTCCGGGAAGACGCTCTTCACGTAGAAGTACGACCGGTGCCACATCTTCACCAACTTGATCAGCGTGATGGGAGGAAACGGATTTTCGGCCACCGGCCTCCGCACCGCAATAAAAGTGCCGCATTGAGCCGGCCCGCCCACGACGAGGGTGCCGAGCTTGGTGTGGAAGAACTCCCCCCGAAGCTCGATGGTGGGGAGGGCGCCGAGGAAGCCTTCGCACAAAGTGATGAAGGCGGACAGCAGCACCATCGTGTTCGGGGTGAGGTGGTGCGGCTGAAGACCGTAGAACTCGAGGAAGGACCGGAAGAAGCTGCTCGCTGGCAGGCCGAGGCCGCGCAGGCAGTGCGAGCGGAAGACGACCCGCTCGCCTTCCTCCGGCGCCGGCGAGATCTCCCTCTCCGGCGCGAGGCGGGCCTTCACGTAGTCCTTGCCGGGCAGCCGCCGCGTCTGGCGGAGAAAGTCGATGTGGTCGTCATGCACTTCGGAGCCGTCCCATGCTCCGGAGCGCGCCATGGGGGGCGTGGGGTTGGCAGATGAGCTCATCGGAGACGAACCACCGCAGCGCTCAGCGTGGCTTGGAGGCACTACGGCGAGAGGAAGAAGAAGGAGGAAAGAATGGGGTGGAGGGGCATGCGCGCTCTGCCGCTCCCCCTCCTCCCCCTACTTATAGGCCTACGGGCTGCGAAGCCGAGGGGGCGATCGTGGGATTTACTATGCCCACGACCCCACGCCCCCACGTTTATCGCGCGAGTTACTGCGCGCAGTAACTCCGTGGGAAAACTCAACCGCCCACCTCGGCCGCAGCGGATCCGCTCGCGTGCCGAGGCCTGGTAGTGGCGGGCCCCGCCAGCAGGCGTGTCCCATCACGAGCGTGTGCTGGCAGACTGGCCCGGCCCCTCGACGCCACGTGACATGCCCACAACGAGCGGCAGCCTGGAGGCTTAGCAAGCATGCCACTTGGTTCCCGCTGTCGCATTCGAAGTTTGGATAAGTCAGGCTGGACGAGGCCGATTCCCGCCAGTCGGCTCGGCAGAAGCCGGACGAAGCTCCACCTCAAGCCCTCGGAGAAAGAAACTGCTGAGGCTCCTCGGCTGCTCAGCTGCGGCACCTCACCAGCTTCGGGGACTAGTGTCGGAGTAATGGGCCACGGGTAGGCTAACCCGAGTCCCTGAACCTTTCAAGACAACGGGGCTGGCTGCCGCTCAAGGCGTCAAGACGAGGTGCCGCCTTCTGGTAGCCGGTTGGAGGAATAACCGGCTGCCCGTAGACGGCCGAGTTCCAGACAAGCCGACTCCTAGTGGGCGGCTTCCAAAGAAGTCGGTCCCTAGCAGTCGGCCCGTGGCGCCCACAAAGCCTCCACCCTCATTAAGAAAGACAAGACTGGGAGTGGCTACAGTGTAGCCCATCCCTCCCAAATCCAGGGATGGGCGTGGTCACAGTGCACCGTACAGGCAGAGATCTCCGCCCGGCGCGGCACTATTGCCACTCCACCCCTGACGTCACCACAAGCAGGCGGAGCCCTGCTCCCACGACGGCCTGTCGGTACGGCCCAAGGACGACGGGCCCCACCGACCAGCGAGAGCCCGGAAGACGGCTAGAGCCCCACCAGTCGGATCCGAGGGAGGTCGGTACCCAGCAGTCGGCCCGGCCCTTCCTCGGGACCCACACGCCATTAACCAGACGAGACACAGAGTGGCTACAGTAATCGCCCGCCAGGCGGCGGGGATGTAGCCGCGCTCCCCTGACCGAGCCTGCGTCATTAGCATCACGGCTACAGTGATCAGCAGCTGACAAGACCCGTGAGCGGCGTGGGCGGCCTGTCGGCTCCGTACCAGACCAGTCGGCGGGGCCCACCAGGCGGCGGGCCCCAGCAGCCAGCGGAGAAGCTGGCAACCAGAGAGACTGACAATCGGGTCCTACACCCGGCCGGATTACTATTGTACCCCTGGGGAGTAGGCCTATATAAACCCCCCAGGGCACGCATGCAAAGGGTTCCCAACCTGTTAGAACTAGACCGACCCGTAGAGAAAGGAGAGAGCTAGCCTTGCTTTCTTCCACCTCTAGCAAACAACTCGAGGAGCACCATTGTAGTCACTACTGCCTTAGTGATCATGCGGAGACCCCGCAGAGCAGGACTAGGGGTGTTATCTCCTAGGAGAGCCCCGAACCTGGGTAAGGTGCGCCGACGTTCGTGTCTACGCCTCATCCCGCTTCCAGGCACCGGCGACGTTCTACTCGCTCCCACCATGATAAGCCATCCATTGGCATATGTCGCACCCAAACCCCGACACCTCCCGTGTTCTACTTCTCCTTGATGATGGCGGTGGACGCGGAGGCGCTGGCCACCGACTCGTGGCTCTCCATGCACCCGGATTCTGTCTCAAATTAAATGACTGATACGACCCATCCCATGAGTTAATTGAACCTCGAGGTCCTTGTTATTTAATTTTTATTTTATTTTTTAACACATGTTAAAGAAGGTCTACCGCATTACCTTTTGACAATGTGTGATACATGGCATATAGTTGATCCATCCGACCTGTTTGTGATGGAATAGGCCGTGTGTGTTGTGGGCAAACGCTTGCTAGTATTCAACCATTTGGGATTGATTAATTCATCACCGACGGGTTCCCTAGTGTGGTCCGTGTTCATCTGATCATCATCTACTTCTTGTGCTAGCTCGATGTTCCTTCTATGCTAAGTTTCCATTAATTGATGGCATTTTACAAACACGCCACCGTTTCTCATCATTTTCTCACCTGTTTCCCGCCACCCAGCGATATTGCGCATAGGCGGTGCACGACGCACGGAGGCGACAAGCACAGCCTGTAGCACATCCACCTTTTCCAAGCATGCCAACCCACCAAAGCGCCGCCTCTGCCATCAACCATGTCGACGAGGAAAATGAGCAGGCGCCACGACCCGTTGAGGCCATGATGCGCGTCATCGCCAGGGTTGAGAAGACCTTTGGCGCATGGCGCTTGAGCGCCGCAGATCAAGATAGGCATGTCAGCACCGACAGGCTGCAGCTCGCCGCACAACATGATCGATGGCGCGCCGCAGAGCAAGCTAGGCGCGTCCGCGCTGATAGGCTGCGGCTCGCCGCACGGCGAGACCATTAGAGCACCGCAGAGCGAGAGGCGCGGCGCGCTACACAGCAAGAGCGGATCCATCAGCGCTTGCCTGCTGTCGACAGGGCGTCGCAGCTGGGTACACATCCCGTCAGTACCCCCATTCCTCACCAGGAGTGAGCAGAGGCCCTCAGCGCCGTACTTGCACCAGAGGCCGGCTGCGCCTTACTTGCACCGGACCCCCGCCGCGCCGTTCGCATGGGTGCCGCCATTCGCCTTGTCCGTGGCCCGCTGGATGCCAACGCGCTGGTCCGTAGGCTCGACCGCCCCCTTGGCACAGGTGTCCACCTGGGCGCAGTAGAGGAACATGGCCGTCGCATCCTCGAGCTGGTGATCTCCGATGAAATAGCCAACTTTGAGCTCGAGATCGCTCTCCAGATGTACCGCGAGCGTGTCAACTGCTTGGACGAACGCCTGCACGAGTTCAAGTAGAGCCAAGAGCTACCGTAGGCAAGGGCTGCTGGTCATGGTCTCATGGACGCGTTTTATTTTGAAAAGTCGTTTCGACGTGGATAGCTATGTATTCACAGCAATCATAGTATTGCTCTGTTTGAATGTGTGTACTCTGTTTTCCATTATTATATGTTCTGTTTCAATGTGTGTATATACGCTTTCCATTCTGTATATGTGGATGATAACAGCTAGATTCAAATTAGTATACAAAAACAGATAGAAAATGGAATTCATAATATATATATATATTAATTGTTCATTAGTTCATCATAGAATATATATATATATATATATATAATATCATCACATATACGTGATGATACTTAACTACTAGGTACAATGCATAAAATTGAAAACGAACAATACTAAAACAAATAATCCCTCCTGGGCCAGGTTTCCGGCAGCCCCTCGCCAGCAGCTCCCTGGTGCGCGGCGTCTTCCCAATGTGGAGACAGTCCTCCGCCTCCTCCGCCTCGCAGCGCTTGATGTACCGATTTGCCTCTTGCTGGTGGACGCGCGCGGCCGATCTTGCCATTTCGTTGGGCGCCCACCGGGGCTCCTCGTCGGTGGCATGCTGGAGCTTATCGGCCCACCTCCATGCAACGACGAGGCGCCCAGCGCCTATGTCCTTTCTCGCGAAGTACCCATCTTCGTACACCTCCTCGGCACGACGACGCGCCCGCCCCCAAAGCTCCGCCGCCTCCTTTTTCCAGGCGGCATCACGGGCTTCACAGGCCGCCTGGTACCTGGCTTCCTCCTCCGCCATCTCCTTCTTGAACGCCACTTGCCTAGCTTTCTCAGCCGGCGGCAGCGACTTCCACAAACAAAGATTGTACTGGCCCCAAAACCAATCCAAAATTGGGGGGGGGGTCCGGTGCAACCTTGTCAGGCGGCGCGTAGGGGTCCTCGTCGCTGCTAATTGAGTGAGCGTCCTCAGGGGGCGGCGACTCCTCATCGGTGCGTGGGTAGATAGGCGGCACCCTGGCAGAGATTTGAGAGAGAGAGAGAGAGGGCGAGCGAGGGGAGGATGTAGATGAGAATGCAGGCGGGACGACGTGAGCAAGGTAGTATTTATTGGCAGCCGGAATCTAGATCGACGGGGACAGTACATACGCCGGTCACCGGAATTTACGAGTACTGTAGTTTGAATTGCACACGATTCCCGCAGCAAAATCCGTGTGTGAACATAATAGCTGACGGTTTCCAATACAGAACCGTGTCTGATTAATGATCCCCGCCACTCACCCACCAAACCTCGAGCCGCGAGATAGAGTGCCTATCGTGTGGGGCCGGTTGTCTTGCCAGATCTTTACATTTTCTTTTTTGAACACCAGATATTTACATCGTCTGATGATTTTTTAACTCACACACAAGTACACAAAAACATGATTTTCCAAACCGTTATGGTTAGGCGTTGCATGTGGATGTAGTTCAAATTTGAATTACGGTCATTAAATTGTTAGAAAATCACTTAAATGTCTTTAAAAGGTCAAATGACCCCTGAAATATTCCAAATTTTCACATGACAGTTGTATTAGTGCACGTTAAACATAGAAAAAAATTGAAGGCCGTAAGAGGAAGCTATCTCCCGTTCGTCATTGAACATGCATTGTTCCCTCTCAGAACCACGAACCTTCTAGTGAGTTGCTCCGGTTTGTGAGGGCTGTGTGTCCAAACTTTCATCAAACAGGCCAATTTTTTTACCACATCATCTTGGTGGCATGACATTAAATCGAGCAAGGTTTCATGTTTTTCTGATCATTTTTTAATTTTTTGGAATTAAAATGCCATGGTGCTCCATGCATGTGCCCATGCCTTGAGACCAATATGTTTGAAAATTCCTTCTAATTTACTGCACATGGAATTAACTCGCACACAAGTACACAAAATATGATTTTTCAAACCGTTATGGTTAGGCGTTGCATGTAGATGTAGTTCAAATTTGAATTACGGTCATTAAATGGTTAGAAAATCACTTAAATGTCTTTAAAGAGTCAAATGACCCCTTAAATTTTCCAAATTTTCACATGACAGTTGTATTAGTGCATGTTAAACGTAGAAAAAATTTGAAGACCATAAGAGGAAGCTATCTCCCGTCCGTCATCAAACATGCATTGTTCCCTCTCGGAACCACGAACCTTTTAGTGAGTTGCTCCGGTTTGTGAGGGGTGTGTTTCCAAACTGTCGTCAAACAGGCCAATTTTTTACCACATCATCTTGGTGGCATGACATTAAATCAAGCAAGGTTTCATGTTTTTCTGATCATTTTTTAATTTTTTGGAATTAAAATGCCATGGCACTCCATGCATGTGCCCATGCCTTGAGACCAATATGTTTGAAATTCCTTCTAATTTACTGCACATGGAATTAACTCGCACACAAGTACACAAAAATATGATTTTTCAAACCGTTTTGGTTAGGCGTTGCATGTAGATGTAGTTCAAATTTGAATTACGGTCATTAAATGGTTAGAAAATCACTTAAATGTCTTTAAAAGGTCAAATGACCCCTGAAATTTTCCAAATTTTCACATGACAGTTGTATTAGTGCACGTTAAACGTAGAAAAAATTTGAAGGCCGTAAGAGAAGCTATCTCCCGTTCGTCATCAAACATGCATTGTTCCCTCTCGGAACCACGAACCTTCTAGTGAGTTGCTCCGGTTTGTGAGGGGTGTGTGTCCAAACTTTCGTCAAACAGGCCAATTTTTTTACCACATCATCTTTGTGGCATGACATTAAATCAAGCAAGGTTTCATGTTTTCTGATCATTTTTTAATTTTTTGGAATTAAAATGCCATGGCACTCCATGCATGTGCCCATGCCTTGAGACCAATATGTTTGAAAATTCCTTCTAATTTACTGCACATGGAATTAACTCGCACACAAGTACACAAAAATATGATTTTTCAATCCGTTTTTGTTAGGCGTTGCATGTAGATGTCGTTCAAATTTGAATTATGGTCATTAAATGGTTATAAAATCACTTAAATGTCTTTAAAAGGTCAAATGACCCCTGAAATTTTCCAAATTTTCACATGACAGTTGTATTAGTGCATGTTAAACGTAGAAAAAAATTTGAAGGCCGTAAGAGGAAGCTATCTCACATTCGTCATCAAACATGCTTTGTTCCCTCTCGGAACCACGAACCTTCTAGTGAGTTGCTCCGGTTTGTGAGGGGTGTGTGTCCAAAATTTTGTCAAACATGCCAATTTCTTTATCACATCATCTTGGTGGCATGACATTACATCAACCAAGGTTTCATGTTTTTCTGATCATTTTTTTATTTTTTGGAATTAAAATGCCATGTCACTCCATGCATACGTATGCATGTGTCCATGTCGTGAGACCAATATGTTTGAAAATTACTTCTAATTTACTGCACATGGAATTAACTCGCACACAAGTACACAGATATGATTTTTCAAACCGTTTTGGTTAGGCGTTGCGTGTAGATGTAGTTCAAATTTAAATTACCGTCATTAACTGGTTAGAAAATCACTTAAATGTCTTTAAAAGGTCAAATGACCCCTGAAATTTTCCAAATTTTCACATGACAGTTGAATTAGTGCACCATAAACGTAGGAAAAAATTTGAAGGTCATAAGAGGAAGCTATCTCGCGTTCGTCATTAAACATGCATTGTTCCCTCTCGGAACCACGAACCTTCTAGTGAGTTGCTCCGGTTTGTGAGGGGTGTGTGTCCAAACTTTCGTCAAACAGGCCAATTTTTTACCACATCATCTTGGTGGCATGTCTTTAAATCAAGCAAGGTTTCATGTTTTTCTGATCATTTTTTAATTGTTTGGAATTAAAAGGCCATGGCACTCCATGCATGTGCCCATGCCTTGAGACCAATATGTTTGAAAATTCCTTCTAATTTACTGCACATGGAATTAACTCGCACACAAGTACAAAAAAATATGATTTTTTCAAACCGTTTTGGTTAGGTATTGCATGTAGATGTAGTTCAAATTTGAATTATGGTCATTAAATGGTTATAAAATAACTTAAATGTCTTTAAAAGGTAAAATGACCCCTGAAATTTTCCAAATTTTCACATGACAATTGTATTAGTGCACGTTAAACGTAGAAAAAAATTTGAAGGCCATAAGAGGAAGCTATTTCCCGTTCGTCATCAAACATGCATTGTTCCCTCTCGGAACCACTAACGTTCTAGTGAGTTGCTCCGGTTTGTGAGGGGTGTGTGTCCAAAATTTTGTCAAACATGCCAATTTCTTTATCACATCCTCGTGGTGGCATGACATTACATCAACCAAGGTTTCATGTTTTTCTGATCATTTTTTTTATTTTTTGGAATTAAAATGCCATGTCACTGCATGCATACATATGCATGTGTCAATGTCGTGAGACCAATATGTTTGAAAATTCCTTCTAATTTACTGCACATGGAATTAACTCGCACACAAGTACACATATATGATTTTTCAAACCGTTTTGGTTAGGCGTTGCATGTAGATGTAGTTCAAATTTTGAATTACGGTCATTAAATGGTTAGAAAATCACTCAAATGTCTTTAAAAGGTCAAATGACCCCTAGAATTTTCCAAAATATCACATTACTGTTGTAGTTGTGCACGTTAGACGTAGAAAAAAAAAACTGAAGGCCGTAAGAGGAAGCTATCTCCCGTTTGTCATCAAACATGCATTGTTCCCTGTCGGAACTACGAGCCTTCTAGTGAGTTGCTCTGGTTTGTGAGGGGTGTGTGTCTTCCAAACTTTCATCAAACATGCCAATTTCTTTACCACATCATCTTGGTGGCATGACATTACATCAACCAAGGTTTCATGTGTTTCTGATTTCTTTTAGTTTTGGAATTAAAATGCCATGTCACTCCATGCATACGTATGCATGTGTCCATGTCATGAGACAAATATGTTTGAAAATTCCTTCTACTTTACTGCACATGGAATTAACTCGCACACAAGTACACAAATATGATTTTTCAAACCGTTTTGGTTAGGCGTTGCATGTAGATGTAGTTCAAATTTGAATTAAGGTCATTAAATGGCTAGAAAATCACTTAAATGTCTTTAAAAGGTCAAATGACCCCTAGAATTTTAAAAAAATTCACATTACAGTTGTAATAGTGCACGTTAGACATAGAAAAAATTGAACGCCGTAAGAGGAAGCTATCTCCCGTTCGTCATCAAACATGCATTGTTCCCTCTCGGAACCACAAGCCTTCTAGTGAGTTGCTCCGGTTTGTGAGGGGCATGTGTCCAAACTTTCGTCGAACATGCCAATTTTTTTACCACATCATCTTGGTGGCATGACAATACATCAACCAAGGTTTCATGTGTTTCTGATTTTTTTTGGAATTAAAATGCCATGTCACTCCATGCTTAATTGTGGCATAGCCGTTAGACCAATATGTTTGAAAATTCATTCCAATTTACTGCACATGGAATTAAATCGCACACAAGTACACGAAATTTGAGTTTTCAAACCGTTACGGTTAGCTGTTGCATGTACATGTAGTTCAAATTTCTATTACGGTCATTAAATGGCTAGAAAATCACTTAAATGTCTTAAAAGGTCAAATGACCCCTGAAATTTTCCAAAATTTGACATGACAGTTGTATTAGTACTACAAAATTTCTCGTTCATTTAAAACACCATCCGTTGCCACTTTACTCGAAATTCGTCTTTCACAACTAATAAAAAATATCTACAACATCACACACAATTGTTTTCTAGGAACCGTTTGCGATGAAAATATCTGGGTCTTTTTAAGTCTCCCTCCTTAAGCTTCGCTAGCTCGTCTGCTCCAGTGTCGGCAACCCCCGAATCCATGAATCCCGATCCCCATTCCTACACCCCCTTCTTGCAAAGATGACACTGTGGAAACGCTTTGTGAAGGCTCGTACGATAGCCGCGCCCCCCCCTCGAGCGCCGCCGCCTGCACCGAGAGCGCGGCCGCCTACGCCGAGAGTGCCGCCGAGAGGGTGTCTGTGGTAGCCGACAGGGCAGTTGCAGCAGCCGAGACTGCTGCAGCTGCTGCTGCGACGGCGGCTGCAAACGGCGAGAGTGCTCGAGCTGCCGTCCGTGCCACCAATGTCGCCTTGGCCCGGGTCGAGGCCATCCATGCCAAGATCGAGGATGCACACACCAAGATATTCCAGGCCACCTCGGACTCCAGCATGCAACCCACGTCTGAAAAGGCGGCGGTGGCCATGGAGCACCTGCTTCCACATGAGGTCGCCGAGCGGGAGCTGGAGATGCAGGAGGCGGCGGAGATCGAGGAGCATCGGGAGGAGGAGTTGCGCGTGGTCGTGGTCGAGGTAGAGAAGAGTCTGTCCGTCGAGGAATCGGCGGTGGATTACCAACGCGAGCTCTGGCGCAGCCACTACTACGAGTACTACAACCTTGAGGGCGGCACCAAGGACGAGGACGCGGTCGACTTCAGCAGGGGGACGTGGAGTCCACCAACGGCAGCATGTCGCCAGGACAAGTCATCGACGTCTCATCTCACACCAGCGATATAGGCCGGCGCGGTCTTTTGTTGAAATTATGCGTACTTAGGCTTTGTTTTTAATGCTGGTCTTTTGTTAGAGCAATGTTTAGGTCAACTGGCTCTGTTTAATAACTAAAATTGCTCGATTCAGTAAGTATGGTCTGTCTGCTGTACGCTCTTTTGTGTGCCCAAGTTAGCAAGCGATGTTAAATTATGCAATGACGTACCCGAGGAAATTTCCACCAAAATTTGAATTATCAAACTCATCCCATGCACGTAAAGCAGAAGAATCATTTGTGATGCACACAATCGTTCAAAGTGAATGGACAGGCGGCACCGTGCGCAAAGTTTCCCTCCACATTTCCAAAATTTTGGCCTACCGCCAAAATATCTACCCCGCCCCCTTCCCCCTTCCCCACCCCCTTTTCTCCCGACCACAAGTCACATTTCCCCTGTTTCCTCCTTCCTTCCTTCCTTGCTAAGCTATAGCCGCTTCCTCGCTCTCGCCGTCTCGCATCCTACCGTCGGGGTCGCCATGGTCTTCTTCAAAGACCTCTCCAGCGGTTCCTCCTCCGGCGACGACTCCTTCACCACCCGGGTATGCCTCTCTTCTCTCTCTCGGGCTATGACTTGGAATGAAGGATTTTTACCCGGCGGTCGATTTGAGTCATTTCTTCCTCCTGTAGATCCCTAGGACCATCAGTGGCAATGAATGGAGCGGGGTGGCTGAAGATCTATCTGCTCGTTGTCACCATCAATCTCCATGCGTGAAGCTAGTTGCGTTTGATTCTGTGGACAGTGGGAGGAAGTTTCTGGCATGTGCAGAGAAGGTTAGACCCTCTTTCGTTGTTACAAATCATTTGTTAGATGTGATTCAGACACTGTCACAGTCCCAACCCATTCATACCACACCTTCAACCAAACGCATCCTAAGACAGTGTCACAGTTTGTACCTAGTATCTTAAATTGTTGCCATCTCATCAGCGGTGCCATTAGAAAATTATTTGGCACCGCTTCAGCAGTTTGTGCAGCCAACTTTGGTCCACACATCCGAGCAGCCAAGCAGTAAAATACTAAATCTTTATGGCACGAAGGAACTGGGCATCAGAGCAACTACGTGCTCCGGTCCGGGTCCCTGATTTTCTTCCGCTGCATCGGCTCGCGAGTGCAGGGCACCGGTGTGAGATGTAGAAATAGTTGTCTTTACCCCAGTTTTGGCATACATAGTGGACGGCCTTAGTGCTCTTAGTTCTATGTTACTAAATTTGTGCATGTACACACCTGTTAGTATCAATTTGCTGTCATCCAAACACTGTCGCTATGCTGTTGCAGTTATATTTACCTTCCTCATAAAATGTTCAGTTTGTTATTTATTGTACATGAGTAAGAACTTGTAGCGTCGTTGTAGTTAATTATAGCTTCTGATGTTCTAGAATTTGGTTGTTGTCTCAGTACCAATTATTTCATTTGCACATTGATCTTTTTGAGATGATATGTCATAATTAACATGTTTCTTCAGTTTTTCAAAATAAGCATAGGTGATTTTCTATGTTGCTATAAACCCATTTCCCCTACAATTGTTACTGATCTAGTTTTAAATATTATAGGATGAACGGAAGTGTTCTTACTTGGAGTGGGTTGATCAAGAGTGGCCACAGCCTTTGAAGATGTGCCTAGCGAAGCTCTGGAGCATGTATGAGGAAGAGAACAGACGTAGGCTTAGAGAAACTGTTGTCAATACTAAAGAATATTTGAAGATGCGGGATAAAAAGTTGAAGGTGGAGAATGAGCTCAGATTTTTTAAATCAGACTTTGCTAAGATGGTGTTGGCGAAGGAGGAGGCACTTTCCCAGTTGGCCCATGCAAAACAGGTTCTTACTGAACTGAAAGCAGAGGTGGATAAGACGAGCCTGGATGATCTCGATTAGGGAAATGAATATATTGTTCTTATGAAGTTGAACTAGCTATATGTTGTACTGTTGTACTCGTTTTTCATGTAGCTACCGTACTGTGATGTTATAATATATTTATGTGCCTGATATGAAATTGGCAAACAGATGTTCGATATGAAATGTGAATTTGCGTAATAATGGAATTATTAATTGTAAACTAATAAACCTGCTAAATGTGTCATGGACCTTTGCAAACGGTTCTAGCAATAAAACCGCTTGCGATGGATATCCCAATGCCACACAGTTTTCTTCATCAAATCGTGTGTGATGTAGTTGATAAAAGCAAATAGTTTACCAAGGCAGACCGTGTGTGATAGTTACACCTTTCACACACGAGCCTACACATAAAACTGTGTGGGATGTACGTACGAACGAAAACGTTTTCCCTGGATTGACTGTGTGGGATGTACATAAGAACGGAAACGTATTCCTTGGATTGACTGTGTGTGATATACATACGAACGGAAATGTTTTTCTGGGATTCACTGTGTGGGGTGTACATACCTACGGAAATGATTTTCTCGGATTACCGCGTGGGATGTACATACCTACGAAAATGATTGGGTTTCGATGCCTCGCCCGATCGCACACGGCCCCATCCTGTGTCCCAGGAGGGCCTATTCCTGATGATTTCTGGGTCGTGTGGGAAGGACCCCCCTATCGCCCACAATCACTTCGCGACGGTTCCAAATGTCGTCGCGGAAAGGGGTTAAAAACCGTTTGTATACATGTGAATATGACACGCCTTCCTATTTTTGGTACATACTACACCTGCCTATCACACCATGTTCTTACATCAAACTATTGTTCTTGTGTATCCTGCATATATCACTTATGATGAGACAGTCACGCTGTGGGTTAGTATGAGATGCGCTACTCTTATAAAGAGTGCAGTTTCATCCTCCCCACATGATTCTCAAGAAATAGCAAGTCTAAATGAAGATATTGAACGTAGCTCTGTACTTGAAGACCGCATTTCCCCTACACCAGCATCACAGGTGCTTGATCTAACTTCATAGTGTGATATGTGGTTGCATGTTGCATACGGTGTCTAGCTTGTAATGCTTCTAATTAGGGTAAATTGCATCAACTTAGTTTACACATTATACCTGTGAACATGACATGCCTTCCTATTTTTGGTACATACCACATCTATCTGTAAACCATGTTCTTACATGAAACTACCTGTCTTCTGTATCCTGCATCAATCACTTACGATGAGACGCCTTTATTCGTTGCATATTGCATATTATTTCTAGCCTGTTGCCATGTATTGCTTCTAATTTGGTCAAATACATTTATGAGGCCACCCTTTTAATTTGGCAGGGTGATATTGGTTTCATCTTTCATATGGTTTCTAGCTTGCATTGCTTCTAACTAGTTCAAACACCTTGTGCTTAGTTTACACTTTACACATCATACATGTCAATATGTCATGCCGTCCTGTTTTTCATACATATTCCATCCTCCTATCATGCGGCTGCCTTACATGAAAGTAGTGTTCGTCAGTATCATGCATCAATGAGTTCTGAAGAGCAAATTTTCTTCCTTTTTCTTGTGGGTTTGACTTGACAAGGCAAAATCAAAAAAGTGGAAGGAAAAGAGTAAGGAAGGCGATGATGGTGGCCCTCTGCAGCAACGTAGACGGAGCATCTCTACGGATTCTCCTCGTACTGTTAGTGCATTACAAGTTCCAAGTCTCCGCTCCCCTACTCCACCATCCCAAGTGCTTGCTCTAACTTGGCAGTGTGATATCTGGTTGCATGTTGCATATGGTGTCTAGATTGTATTGCTTCTAATTAGTGTAAACTACATTTGCTTAGCTTACACATGATACGTGAGAATATGACACGCCTTCCTGTTTTTGGTACATACTATATCTGTCTACCACACCATGTTCTTACATGAAACTACTCTTCTTGTGTATCCTGTATCAGTCACTTATGATGGGACACCTTTAAGTTGGCTGTGTGATATTGGTTTGCGTCTTGAATATGATTTCTAGCATATAGTGCTTATAATTTGATGAACGCCACCTGTGACGAGACAATTTTAACTTGGAAGAGTGATATTGATTGCACCTTCCATATGGTGTCTAGCTTACAGTGCTTCTAATTTGTTGAAGTGCCTTCTGCTTAGTTACCACATCATAGGTGTGAATATGTCAAGCCATCAAGTTTTTCGTACATAGTCCATCCTCGTATCATGACTTTGCCTTTCATCAGAGTAGTAGTCGTCATTATCATGCATGAATGGGTTCTGAAGAATGAATTTTATTCCTTTTTCTTGTAGGTTTGACCTCACAATGCAAAATCAATAAAGCGGAAGGAAATTGGTAAGGCATTGGATGATGGTGGTCCTTTCGAGCAACTGAAATGGAGGGTCTCTACATATTCTACTCCGCCATCCTCCCAACAAGATTCGCAAGACAATGCAAGGCTAGACAGTCAACGTAGCTGTGTAGATGATGAGCACATCTCCCCTACTCCACCATCACAGGTGTTTGCTCTAACCTGGCACAATTATATGTGGTTGCATGTTGCGTATGATGTCTAGCTTGTATTGTTTCTAACTTTGTTGAATTGCATATGCTTCCTTTACACATCATGCCTGTGAATATGACACGTGTTCCTGTTTCTATAACATACTATATCTAATCACACCATGTTCTTACACCAGCCTACTATTCTTGCATATCCCGCATCAGTCACTTATGATGAGGCACCTTTAAGTCGCCACTATGATATTGGTTGCATCTTGCATATGATTTTTAGCATGTAATGCTTCTAATTTGTTGAAACGCCATAGTTTGAACTTGGCAGAGTGATATTGGTTGCATCTTTCATATGGTGTCTATCTTGCAGTGCTTCTATTTTGTTGAAATGCTTTCTGCTGAGTTACCACATCATAGGTGTGAATATGTCACGCCGTCCTGTTTTTCGTACATATTCCATCCTCGTATCATGTGTTTGCCTTTCATCCAAGTAGTGTTCATCGGTATCATGCATGAATCAGTTCAGAAGAGCGAATTTTATTCCTTTTTCTTATCGGTTTGACTTCACAATGCAAAATCAATACAACTAAAGGAAATTAGTAAGGCAATGGATGATGGTGGTCCTTCGGAGCAACTCAAATAGAGGGTTTATACAGATTCTACTCTGCCATCCTCCCAACAAGATTCGCAAGACACCACAAGGCTGAACAGTCAACGTAGTTGTGTTGATGATGAGCACATCTCCCCTACTCCACCATCACAGGTGCTTGCTCTAACTTGGAACTGTTATATGTGGTTGCGTGTTCTGTGTGATGTCTAGTTTGTATTGCTTCTAATTTTGTTGAATTGCATCTCGTAGCTTACAACTTATACCTGCAACAATCACTTACCTATAGGACACATTTAACTTGGGAGTGTGATGTAGGTTGCATCTTGCGTTGTCTTCTAGCTTGTACTGCTTCTAATTTCTTGAAATTGCACTTACTACGAGACACTTTTTACCTGATAGAGTGATATTGGTTGCATGTTCATATGGTGCCTAGCTTTCATTTCTTCTAATTTTGTTGAAATGCCTTCTGCTTACTGTTTTTCATACATATTCCATCCTCCTATCGTACGTGTGAATATGAAATGCTGTCTTTCTGTATATATTCCATCCTCCTATCATGCGCTTGCCTTACATCAAAGTAGTGTTCGTCAGTATCATGCATCAACCAGTTATGCAGAGCTAATTTTATACATCTTCTTGTGGTTTTGACTTCAGAAGGCAATATCAAAAAAGAGGAAGGAAAAGAGTAAGTTAGGGGATGTTGGTGGTCCTCCGGACCGATGCAAACAGAGACTCTCTAGATTTTCCACTGCTACTGCTAATGCAGTTGAAGTCCCATGTCTACATGATGAGTTCATCTCCCGTACTCCACCATCGCAGGTGCTTGCTCTAAGTTGAAAGTGTGATAATTGGTTTCATGTTGCATATGTTGTCTAGCCTGTATTTCTTCTATTTTGATTAAATTGCACCTGCTGAGTTTATAGGTTATACATGTGCATATGACATGCCTTTCTGTGTCTAGAATACACTACATCTATGTGACAGTCTGGATTTTGCCTTCTCTCTTTTTCCGGACTTGGTTTTGCCTTTGCCTTGGCTTTGAAATTTTTGGAATCAATTCAAATGGACTTATCACTTGGGCATGCCCTTGATTTTCACCCAAGTGACCTATCTACCTCTCATTCAATCTTATTTCTCTGAAAAATCCCAAAATGGCCAAATGAATTTTCATAAAAGAAAAATATTCAATTTCTCTTCTGAATCTCATTTCAGAAACTAGTGCTCCAAAGCAACTCTCATTTTTATTGCTCCAAAAATCTTGAGATAATTCCTGAATATTCTTTGAACCTTGGCCCACTTCCCCAAGCAAAAATATGGCATGAAGTTTTGTAATATTTTTGCTACAGAAAATCATTTCTCTTGTAACCCAAAAATGCACTTTGTACATCAAGTGTATTTTTCCTAGATCCTTTGGCCCTGGTTTTTCTTGAGCCTCTTTACCCTCCTAAGGAACCCTTAACCCCAGGAGATCAGCCCTAATGGCCATCTAGAAGCTATCCAAAAGTAGCGGCCAAGTTTCTGGCCAGAAACTTGCCAAGAAGGTTGAGTCACCTCTAGTCGGCCTAGCATTGAGTCCTCAGCCTCCCTAGGAATATCACTGCGTGAACTATAGCCCAGACAAGGTTTGGCGCCGCGTGTGCATCGTTTTGACCATGCCAGGGTGGTGACCGCGTGCGGACACGGGGTCTGGCATGCGTTCGACGTGCTCTGCGTCGCGCCAACGCCTCTGTTCGGTGCGTGCTCGAGCCAGAGCTCGCCGACGACTGTCGTGCCGTGCCACCAGCCCCGACTCGTCACCCTTGACCTATCCCTGGTGCTCGCCAACGCCGGAGACGCCGCAGCGAGCACGGGCACGTCGCGGCCAAAAGCCACAGTGCACTCATGCCCTTATACGCTTCTTCCCAGCTTCATGTGCTCGTTCGCGAGCGTGGACAGCTCCCGCCTGAGCACTGAGCCCTTGCCCCCTCGCACTGGAGCCTTTCGTCACCGTTCGCCGGCTTCCAAAGAGCTCCGGCGGCGCCACGTACCCCCCTCTCGCTCCAGCTATTTATAGAGCCCCTCCCACCGCTTCGAAGCCTCACCCCGCACTTCTCAACTACCACGACCCCGTAGGATAGCCGTAGCCCGGTCGGGCAGGCCTCTGGCCGTCGACCTCGACTAGAGATCACCAGCGACCCCCGCAGCCCAACCACCCTACTCCAGAGCCCCACGAGCTCAATCAACCTCTCAGGCGCGTCATTGGGGATCCACTGGTGTCGCCTGGAAGCAGCAGAGCCCCTGGAGTCGCCCCTCACCGTCGCCTTCTTCCTCTCCGGCAAGCCCCGACCACCACTGTCGCTTGCGAGCTTGGTTGCGAGCAGCTCCGGCCATACCCCGACAAGGCACGGGTACAGGCAGGTGCGTCGTGACCCCCTGTCCCCTTCTATCCCTCTGGTTTCGCCCAAAACCCACTCATCGCCGATGTAAGCTCCGGCGGAGCACCGCCGTGTTCTGTTTCCCTCTCTCCCCCTCTCCCTCCTGACCGGTGGGGCCCGGTGTCAGCCTCTCCACTCGCACCCGAAGCGGTACGAGTGGAGGCGTATCCTGGCTTTACGCCATCGACGTCACCCCCCCAGATTTTCTGTTTAATTCAATTTAATTCAAAAAAATCTTGACCACAACTTTGAAAAGTGATAACTCCTAGCCTATAAGTCCAAATGAGTTGATTCTTTTTGCGTTGTGTTTGTTTCAGAAAGTTCTAGCAGCACACCAAAATGTGGAATTTTCCTTGTTGTCTAGAATTTCTGGTTATTTTCAGATTGGTTTTTGATATTTTGTTTTGTGGTTTTTAATTATTTTCAAAAGGAGGGACTTGCCTTGAAGATAACCAGGAGGAGTGTGACCCTCCTCTGCACTAAGGCAAGCCACACCAGCATTTGGATGGTGTCATTTGAATATCTATGATTTTTCTTACTTAAATATGAGTTCTTTTCTGCATTTAAAATTTGTTAAATAAATATGGTTGATTGCTAGTTACTTTGTCATGCTTGAAATGTTTGTTTAAGCTACTGGTTGAATGCATGGATTAGATTGGTGTAGTAGAATAAAATTTTGCCTTAGTTATATTGCTATGATAAATAATGGTAGTTCTTTTTGTGAAGTGAGATTTTCATATCAATTATGAGTTAATCAAAATATTGCATGGCAATAAATAATGAGGTAGAACCAGTAAGGCTTCATGATTAGTAAGTGCAAGAAAGTTACATTGATAAGTTCGAACCATACCTGGAAGTTGCATATTTTGCATATCGAGTAGTTGCATGATCATGGCATCGTATGACTTGGTATATAATTTTTTATTTTCAAGTTAAACATGTTAATAGTCCAACTTGAATATAACGTTGATCAAGTCATGGTGCCACTGAATCAGGTTTTTCTCAGTGCGACCACATTTACTTTGTGGGGGGTCTTGATTCAGTCCTTTGTTGTGCCTCTCGCCAGTGCCTCCAACGAGGGAAGGTTATGGGCGTGCGGTACCCTGGCCCGGTAAGCATACATAACTTTGTGTGCCCATTTGTTTTTATGGTACCTTGTCCCCGTTTGGGACCGTTTTGCCACGACGGTGGCTGTTGATGCCTTTGGTAGGCACGGGGCCACCCATGACTTAGCCCTGGGAGGGAGTTGGTCGGAGTGGCCGGGAGAGTGTGATGGCAAAGGGAGGGTTTCGTTGGAACGCCGTTGGTCCACCCGAATGGGAGTGCGAGGCCATGGGTTCCGTGGTGTGGGTAAAGTGCGCTACCTCTGCAGAGTGTATTCAATCTATTGATAGCCACGTCCTCGGTTATGGACACAACTCGGGAGTAGGTCACACCATGGATCAACCTTTATAATTAATCTTGCACACTAATAATTATTGTTGGCAATATTTTGTGATGATTCGCGAGGTCATGAGCTGGTCATGAGTGATTTGTTTCAGTTGTGATCCGAGAATGATCACCGTTTGCTTACGAGGTAACCCGTCTGGTAAGTGAGTCCGAGGGACTCGGGGCACATGTTGGTTTCACTGCATTAGTAGTATTACTTGCATTGCATTAACCTGAATAATTGTCATGATATTGTTTGTCATTGTGCTTATGTTTGTTGTGAGCTTGCAAGTACATTCAGTGTACTGACCTGGCGTGTCATGCCAGATTCCAAGCAAGTCGTTTCGCAGCAGAGAGCTTCCCGCGTCTAGGCTATGGAGTTCCAATTTATTGTCCTTCCGCTGTCGCATAGTTCGTGTGATCGAGGCCCCTTCATGTTCATTAAATAATGTACATACTGTTCAGCCGTACCGTGTGTGCCGCTTGGCCTCTTATCTCGATGTAATATCAGACTTATGTATCCGCTAGCATCAATAAAGCGGTTGTTTCTGTACCATGTTGTTGTGTGTTGCCAGAAGACGTGATCTCTGGGCTGGCAATGCAAGGTAAACTGGTTTCTCTCAGCTGGGGTGCCACAATCTATCTATCATACCATGTTCTTACATCAAAGTACTGTTGTTGTGTATCCCACATCAGTCACTCATGATTGGATGCTTTTAACATGGCAGTTTGATAGTGGTTGCATCTTGCATTGATTTCTAGGTTGTACTGCATCTATTTTTTGAAATGCCACTTATGACAAGACACTTTTAACTTGGCAGAGTGATATTGGTTGCATCTTTCATATGGTGTCTAGCTTGCATTACTTCTTTTTTCTTGAAAATCCTTCTGCTTAGTTTACACATCGTAGCTGTGAATATGTCACGTCGTCCTGTTTTCCTTACATATTCCATCCTCATACGATTGTCTTACATCAAAGTATTGCTTGTCGTATCATGCATCAATGAGTTCTGAAGAGCGATTTTATTCTTTTGTGTTGTGGGTACGGCTTGACATGGCAAAGTCAAAAAAGAGCAAGGAAAAGAATATAGTAGGGAATGGTGTTACTCGCCTGGTTCTGCTGGTACTCATAGTGTAGTAGAAGGTCCAAGTCCACCGGCTAAATCTACAAACATAGTATCACCTGCTCCACCAGCTGCAGCATCCGCTTCAACTGTACCGGCATCTCCACGAGTTACTCGTTCGTTTGCTCTGCAACTGGCCAGTTCCCGAGCTGCCTTCACACCTAACACTACTTCCGAAGCACTGCTAACACAACTGGACTTGGCAAGATCAGATGAACCTCATGAGCATCAACACCAAGACGGTACCTAACCGAGTCAAGTTGCAGTTGCATGCTCCTTTATATGTACTCTCACAGTTTGATGTGCACTAACACTTTCCATATTCGTTGTTGAACTAGCACCACGACGCAAGCAGAAACAGACATCAGGGGTAATGCTTGATAGATTAACAAAATCTAGAGGAGGAAGAATGGAGATCCATTTTGAGGCAGGTTTAAAAAGGCCACGTGATGCTACAGAGTCAGCCAAGTTAGTATCAGAGGCAGCCGTTGTCGTTAGGTGTCATGCACGTATCCTCCCAACATGGATCCAATACAGGAATGAGAAAGATGATACCTAGTTTAACACCTTCCTTGACCATTTATCCGTCAGTAATGTTATTCATCGCAATTTGTAATATTGTCTTGCTCTGTCCCATACTTTCTATCTTCCTCCTAAGAAGACTCACATTCTTTTTTCAACAGATGAGGTTCAAGTTGGATCCGAAAGATGATGCAACTAAACAAGCATGCACTCATGTTTTTCAGTCTGCTCTACGACAGTATTGGTATCAGCTTAGAAAAACTCACTTTGAAGGCAAGGCTAACAATGAAATCGCCCAATATCTCCAGTGGAATATATTACAGATGAAGACTAGACAACCCTTGTTAAACACTGGTCTGATCCAAAGTATCAGGTAGGGTATATGTATTTGATCAGATCACATATTGAACTTGTATTTATGTATTTGCCTTACAAGTGTATCTTCTTCTAGGCTAACTGTTTGAAGAACAAGACCAACCATTCTAAATTGAAATTCCAACAAACAACAAGATCTCATAGCTATATTGCACACTGCAAGGCTCTTGTAAATAGCTGCTAGTTTCTTCTTTTTTCTGTGCCATATTATCATGTCTATATTGACTTGTTGCAAATATAGAGGAAAGCCCGTTCGGACCAAAAAGAACATGAATCGAATGCAGTGCAAGTCTTCAAAGATTGCCACACCAACAAGATGAAGGGCATGAGCACACCAGTTCAAGCCGCTGTTGTAAGTCCTTACTCCTCCTGCCTATGAACTGCTTGTTACTGTGATGTGTTCATTTAACTGCTTGGTTTGCAGCCAATGTCAGTTACTCTGTTCACTTTTATACACAGTTGTCTTAACATATCATTTCACCTTACACGGTTAAAAGAGATGAAGGATATTCTTTTGGTCTTGATCTGTAATCTAGTTGTGATGTTCACGTGCCCACACAATGATACAATAGCTTGTTTGTTTTATATCTGTTTGCCCATGATATGAATGATGTCATACTATGTTCATCCTACTTTAAACCATGTCTCTTTATCCTTACATGTCAATGAATGTGAGGAAATAGACAATACAGTAGGCATGCTACATGGACATATGTTCCAAAAGTGATTTTATTATGTAGTTGGCACTACAATACGTGCTAATTTATTACAATAGTTCACCAAAATAAGTTATGTATAAACGTGAACTTTGTTTGTTTTTGTCTCATCAGTAACTTATCTGGTACACTAATCTACAAGTTCAAACTTTCAGCAAGCTATGGAACAAATGATTGAACAGCCACACCCACCTGCAGGTGACGAGGCTACCACAGGCACAATGTCACCTCTTGCTGTAGTGCGTCGATATCTCTCCACTAACAGTGCAAAAAGCACCTTCTTGCGTAATTCTGGGTTGGTTGTGAAGGTAACCTCGTCCAAATCGCCTACTGAACAAAATCTTTCGGCTAGACAGAGTGATATATCTGTGCTCCAAACACAAGTCCAATCCCTAATGGACGTCGTTTCGGAAACAAGAATAGTGGTTGACAAATGTCGTCAAGATATGAACGGTTTTGAAACCAGACTATCAGACATTTACTTCATTGTTCAAGAGAAATAGGCGGAAAAAGGGGACGATCATGCTGCTCCATCAGATTCTACAGCCTGAAACATTAGCACTTAGGTAAAATGATCTGTGCTTCTATACATCTGATGGTGCTTTTATCTGCAAGGACTGTAAACTTTATGCCAACAGGCCTTTTGTTGTATGGTTGTAAGTTATTTTGTTGTGATACAACATTTATCGTGCTGCCAAAGGCTGTAGAAATTACAACACTATTTTTGTACAGTGTAGGTTTATCTTAGTAATGTATTCGGTCGAAAGCTTCGTAGGAGCCCGACGTGCCAACATTCGTCAGGCCCATTCCAATTGGGCTAAAAACAATTATGGGCCGTAATTTGCATGTAGCCCACTAAAAATATTTGGGCCTAAATCAACATAAGCTTTCATATTTTTGGTAGGCATGTGCCCCTATTGGGCCTTTAATAGGCCTAAACATAATTTGTGCCCTCGGTAACAATAGGCCATTAACATGTGTAAATATCTCGAGCCCATAAATAACATGGACCTTTAATAGGACGAAAGTGAGATTGGGCCCTGATTGTGCCAAATAATACACTGGTCATTAGCAGGCCGAAATGATCTCAGCACGTGGTGGCCCATTTACAATGTGGATCATTCACACGCCGAAATTCAGACGGGCTGTAAATACGCCGACCTACTACCCAAGCCTTTAACAGGCCTGAAGTTCGGTCGGGCTTGATTAGTATCAGTTAGTATATGGGCCATTAATAGGCCCGATGTGACATTGGGCCACATATGGCCCATGGATTTGTCCAACGTTAACAGGCCAAAAATCACAACAGGCTGGAAGTGGCCCAAATCTACAGTGGGCCTCTAACAGGCCGAATGTCAGACATGACCAAATATGACCCAAATCCTTCATGGTCGTTTATGGGCCGAAAATTTCAATGGCCAATAAATGGGCCCAAATGAAGCAGGACCTTTAACAGGCCGGAAACACACCGGGCCATAATTCGTCCCAAATACTTAGCGGTCTGTTAACGGGCCACAAGTGACCATGGCCCGCGATGATGACAAGTTTAGAATGGGCCGTTGACTGGCCGATTTGAGACTAGTCGTATGGGCCTTAACTGCGAATGGGCCATCTGCAAGCAGGCCGTTAATGGGCCAGCCCACTAATTTTGACTGGGTCAGCCTTTTTAACCTAAATGGGACGCTATTGGGCCTTGCCACATGTCGACGTATCATAGGCGCCTCCTATCCATTGGGTAGTTGACATCTGTCCTTTCGCGATGCTGACACGTGGTTGCTATAGCCAATGATAATTTTACACATGGAAAATCCTCATTGGCCCCACCTGTTAATGGGTTATCGGATCAGAACCGGAACCCGATAGCTTAACATCGACCCGTTACAGTGGATGCCACGTGTCAGTCACCCTTGACAAAAGCACTTCTATGACGCGCGATTTATCGTTATGGAAGTGGATACTTCTGTGATGATAATTTTGGTAATGTCATGGAACACTTCTACGGCAGCACAGGTATGACTATCTTGATTCTGTCATAAATCATCATGGATGTACATGCATGACAGAAAACGTGGCGTACTGTGACAAACACGTATCATCACAGAAGTTTATTTTTTTGGTCGTGCACCTCGGAAGCCATTGAGAGAGAATCCTTGCGAGGAAAAAACCCTAAAACACCCAAAGCCCAAAGAGTGTTATGTAAGTGCATCTAGTGCCACCCCTAGTTGGTTTTGGAGTATTGACGACAAACTTGGTTGTGGGACTAATGTGTTTGTGAGAATTGTAGGATAACACAGGTAGTAGTCCCTTATTGATTCGGTTTACCTACCAGAGATTACCCCTAAAAATGTGTGAATACATTGAAGACAATGGTGGTTCATGAAGACATTCACCATGAAGATTATGACATGTGAAGACATTCACTTGAAGACTATGGAGTGCGAATACATAGTTGTTTCGTAGTTTCCTTTTCTTCTTTGTTGAGTCATAGGAACCACCATACTATTAAGTGGGGTCCAAGTGAACAAAGTCAGAGTGACTGATGTGATGCTCAACCAAAATCCTATGTCTTCGAGTGAAGACAATGAGAGAAAATCTTATCCAGAGCTGGATGAGTCAGCTTTGCTTGTAGCACAAATAAAGATGTCGCGTGTGTTTGAAATCCGACCGCTGGACACGTGTCGGTTCCTTAGTGACACAGGGTCATTTCGGACATATCAGGTCGGGTTGCCTCCTGGCTATAAATAGCCCACCCCCTACACCATAAATTGGTGGCTGCTTAGAGTTAGTGCACGGCTTTTGTCGTTTGAGAGCAACCCACCTCCGAAGCATTTGGGAGAGAGATCCTTGCGAGGACAAAGCCCAAAACACCCAGAGCCAAAGAGTGTTAGGCATTACTGAAGTCTTTCTGTTTGCGTGACCTGAAGACTTGATACACTTGAGGACTGTGAATCCTCCAGCCGGTTAGGCGTCGCATTCTGAGCATCCAAGAGTCATTGTGGATCGCCGGTGAACGAAGTCTGTGAAGGTTTGGAAGTCTACCTTGAAGACTTACCAGAGTGATTGGGCGAGGACTGGGTGTCCTTAGCTCAAGGGGAATAAGGTGAAGACGCGGTCTTCTGAGTTAAATCTCAGCCTCCCTAGCCAGACGTACAGTTGTCACAGCAACTGGAACTGGTCTACCAAATCCTTGTCTTCACCAAGCAACTGGTTCTATCCTCCACTACCCTTTACTTTACAGTTTGTCTTCATGAAGTCATTGCTTGCTTGTCTGATCTGTTTGACTTCACTGAGTGATGACTATTTACTGTTTGGCTTCATACTGTCTTCCATCCTGATCCATACTACCTAGCTGCTGATAGTCTTCGTGCTTTCACTACATGGCTTACTTGACTATGGCATGTCAAGTGTAGTCTATCTTCCGCGGCATATCAATAGGTTCATTTCTACTGTTTGTCTTCAAAGACCTCGTGTTTTTAAGACTTTCATAAAAATCGCCTGTTCACCCCCCTCTAGTCGATAACTAGCACATTCAAATGGTATCAGAGCAAGGTGCTCCCTTGTTCTGTGTGATTCGGTTTAACCACCTGGAGTTTTAGGTATGTTGACTGCAGGGATAATCAAGGTCTCCGCTGCGTGCCCGGTCTTCGATGTCACTCATTACCCCTACTGGAAGAATAAGATGCGTATGCATCTTGAAGCCATTGATGTCGACCTCTGGTATGTCGTCAAGAATGGCGTTCCCAATGTCGATGAAGGTGTCACCGCTGCTGATGTCAAGAGGTTCATTCAACTGGATTCTACTGCCAAGAACATCATCTATGGTCACCAAAGGGCAGTACGGCCGTGTGAGTGCACTGGAAACTGCAAAGCTAGTCTGGGACTGGTGAGGGAGTCATGGACTAAGGGGTCGTCGGGCGTCCGGCCTGTTAGCCACGGGCCGGACTGATGGGCTATGAAGATACAAAGACCGAAGACTCTACCCGTGTCCGGATGGGACTCTCCTTGGCGTGGAAGGCAAGCCTGGCGACCAAATATGAAGATTCCTTTCTCTGTAGCCGACTCTGTGTAACCCTAGTCCCCTCCGGTGTCTATATAAACCGGAGGCCTTAGTCCGAAAAGATACAATTATAGTCAAACAGGCTAGACTTCTAGGGTTTAGCCATTACGATCTCGTGGTAGATCAACTCTTGTAATACTCATATTCATCAAGATCAATGAAGCAGGAAGTAGGGTATTACCTCCATAGAGAGGGCCCGGACCTGGGTAAAGATTGTGTCCCCCGTCTCCTATTACCATCCACCTTAGACGCAAAGTTCGGGACCCCCTACCCGAGATCCGCAGGTTTTGACACCGACATTGGTGCTTTCATTGAGAGTTCCACTGTGCCGTCCCCAAAAGGTTCGATGGCTCCTTCAATCATTAACAACGATGCTGTCCAAGGGAAAACCTTCCTCCCCGGACAGATCTTCGTGTTCGGCGGCTTCGCACTGCGGGCCAACTCGCTTGGCCATCTGGAGCAGATCGATAGCTACGCCCCTGGCCATCAGGTCAGATTTGGGAGCTTGAACTACGTCGCAGATATCCGTGGAGACTTGATCTTCGACGGCTTTGAGACCACGGCAGCCATTCCCTGTCCCTACGGTGAACATGACTTAAATCTGTCACCGGTCCATACTCAGGAAATTGCACCTGTAACTACTCTGGCCCTAGATCCGGAGCAGATCGCGACATCCGAGGATGGGAAGCTCAACCCCGCCACACAAGCCGCAGACTCCGCGGCGTTGGAGCCGCACACAGACCCAACCTCGGGTCATATCTGTGTCTCCGGAACCTCGGACTTGTTTCCGGTGATAAGTTTCGAACCATGTGCCTCCACTTATGTCGAGCTGGATCGGTCATCGATCGCAGAATTCAGCGCCGCAGAAATCTTTCGGCACTCACCTTTAGGCGATGTGCTGAACTCGTTAAAGAATCTATCCCTAGCAGGGGACTCTCAGCCGAATTATATCCGGTTTGAACTGGAGGCTGATGATGGAGAATTTCGTTTCCCACCCACCGCCCACTTCATAGCCACTGTCGAAGACCTAACCGACACGCTTGACTATGACTCCGAAGACATCGACGGTATGGACGACGATGCCAGAGAAGAGGAGGCCCAAAACCCGCCGTTCACCGGACGATGGACGGCCACTTCCTCATATGACGTATACATGGTGGATGCACCAAAAGATAATAGCGACGATGACAAGGAGAACCTAGCGAAGGATGACCCTCCTAAGACACAACCAAAGCGCCGTCGTCATCGGCGCCACTCTAAATCGTTCCGCAGCAAGGACAGCAACACCGGACAGGAGACGATAACACTCCGGATGGTGCCGAAGACATAGAAGACCCCAACGAACAAACTGCCGAATAAGACAATCGGGAAGATGGGCAAGTCAGCCCTCATGAACAGGCCATAGAAGAAGACTCGGAGGACGGTAGTTATCATCCGCTCTCCGAGGAGGAGGTGAGCCTCGGCAACGAAGATTTCATCGTGCCTGAGGAACCTCTCGAGCAGGAGCGCTTTAAGCTTCAGCTAATAGCCACTGCGAGGAGCTTGAAAAAGAAGCAGCAGCAGCTTCAAGCTGATCAAGACCTGCTCAATGATAGATGGACCAATGTCCTGGCAGCCGAGGAATACAGCCTTAAACGCCCAGCCAAAAGTTACCCGAAGCGCAAATTGCTACCTCAGTTCGATGACGAGGCCCAGAGCCCACACCAGCATCGTGCAATGCGGTTAACCGACCATCGCGTGGTCGGGATAAAACGGCAACTCGAGCCGAAAACCAGACTGTCCCACCTCGCTGTAAAGGCAGGGATAGGACAGCTCGGGGTTATACATATGACCTTTTTTAAGACTTGGACAGTAGAGCAGGACATACAAGATCAATCTACGGATCGCGAGGACGTGCCCTGAGACGCAAGGACGGCTATCTTTTCGGACGTGACAAACCAAGTCACGCCCGGGCCGAAAACCGCATATGGACTCCATCGGAGCTACGTCGCGATGCGACCCGATATAGAGGCGCCGCACACCCTCTTTGCTTCACTGACGAAGTAATGGATCATGAATTCCTAGAAGGGTTCAAACTCGTAAACATCGAATCATACGATGGAACAACCGATCCCGCGGTATGGATCGAGGATTTTAGTCTCCACATCCACATGGCTCGCGGGGATGATCTTCACGCCATCAAATACCTCCCACTAAAACTCAAAGGGCCAGCTCGGCACTGGCTAAACAGTCTGCCTGAAAATTCTATTGGCAGCTGGGAGGACTTGGAAGAAGCTTTCCTTGACAACTTCCAAGGTACATATGTCCGGCCACCAGATGCCGATGACTTAAGTCACATAGTCCAATAGCCTGGAGTGTCAGCCAGGAAATTATGGACTAGGTTCCTAACTAAAAAGAACCAGATCGTCGACTGTCCGGATGCCGAAGCCCTAGCGGCCTTTAAACATAGCATCCGTGACGAATGGCTCGCCTGCCACCTCGGCCAGGAAAAACCAAAATCCATGGCAGCCCTCACGGCACTCATGACCCGCTTCTGTGAGGTGAGGATAGTTGGCTGGCTTGTAGCAAAAACACTGCAAGTGAAATAGGCACCTCCGAGGGCAAAAAATAGCAACGGCAAGCTCCGGCACAACAAACACAAAAGCTGAAGCAATGGTGACAACACCGATGACACGACAGTCAATGCCGGATTCAGTGGCTCCAAGTCCGGTCAGCGGAAGAAGCCATATAAAAGGAACAAATAGGGACCATCCAGCTTGGACTGCATACTTGATCGTCCGTGCCAAATCCACGGCACCCTGGACAAACCTGCCAATCATACCAATAGAGATTGTTGGGTTTTTAAACAGGCCGGCAAGTTAAATGAAGAGACCAAGGAAAAGGGATCGCAAAGCAAAGACGATGACGAGGAGCCCCGGCAACCGAACAGAGGAGGACAAAAGAAGTTTCCCCCTCAGGTCAAAATGGTGAACATGACATATGCCACACACATCCCTAAGAGGGAGCGTAAGTGCGCGCTCAGGGACGTCTATGCGATAGAGCCAGTCGCCCCAAAATTCAATCCATGCTCGTCATGCCCGATTACCTTTGATCGACGGGACCATCCGACCAGTATCCATCATGGCGGTTCAGCCACACTGGTCCTCGACCCAATCATTGGTGGATTCCACCTGACGCGAGTCCTCATGGACGGTGGCAGCAGCCTCAATCTGCTCTATCAGGATACAGTGTGCAAAATGGGCATTGACCCATCACGGATCAAGCCCACAAAGACTACCTTTAAAGGAGTCATACCAGGTGTGGAGGCTTGTTGTACGGGCTCAATTACGCAAGAGGTTGTCTTCGGATCTCCGGACAACTTCTGAAGCGAAGAGTTAATCTTTGATATCATCCCTTTTCGCAGCGGCTATCACGCACTGCTCGGATGAACTGCATTTGCTCGATTCAATGCGGTGCCTCATTATGCTTACCTCAAGCTCAAGATGCCCGGGCCACACGGTGTCATAACAGTTAATGGAAACACAGAACGTTCCCTCCGTACCGAGGAACACACCGCTGCCTTAGCAGCAGAAGTATAGAGCAGCCTTTTCAAGCAGAACCTTAATTCGGCGGCCAAGCTCCCGCACACTGTCAAGAGGGTCCAGACTATTCTGCAGCAGGACAGCTCGGCTAGTCAAGAGCTCGACTAGCAATTTAGCCTCCGTCCCAGTCCCACTGAAGTGGCGGCATTTGTACCGCGCATACTTAACTACGCACTCAAAATACCATGGGCATAGATGGAGGCATAACTAACTTGTGATCCGCAATACGGCTCGACCGCTCCCGGACACACATACTTTCACTGTTTCTCTTTCCCCTTTTCAGGTCTCTTTTCTACAGGCTTTCCCTGATGGCCTGACCACCGGTCCTGTCAAATGATAAACACACCGAGATGACAAGAAGCACAAGCGTACAGGGGAATTTCTAGGTGTTTTCTTTAACAATCACTCTACCTGTTTTTAGGACCCACACGCAGCTCTCCCTTGGTCGTAGCATGCCAAATAGCCTGTTGCTTATCGCACTATTTGTATCAATGCGCTTTGACGTATTAATAAAATTGCAATGAAAGCAGTTCGCGGCCCAAATTCTGCGGGCCTAGCTCATTGCCTTTGCTCCTTTTCTGTTTTCCTTTATTTTCTGTTAATAACCTTATCAAGTAGCACCCCTACACTTTGGTACGCTTCCATTTGCCACGGGCTTCATAGCGCCCCGCACTACGGCAACAAAGTCCGAACACTTTTTTACAGTACAGTTCGGCACCCCGAATTTAGCATTATATGCATTGGCTCCGAATCATGTCTTTGGTCAATAGTTGGGTTGCCCGGCTCCTGTGCTTGCTACCTTACGTTCCGCTATATCAGCTAAGGTAGTAAAGGGAGAACTACTGCGATTGTGCCCTGGTTTACCTGATGGAGCACCTCGGTAGAGAAAGCCGAAAACTGACTGTCATGATGCGTCGAGAGCCGGTCAGCTCTTCGGAGGTCTCAAATCGTTGGAGATTTTTTCCGCATTACGCGAGGAATCGGTACTTACCCGATCAGGTGTTTACAACATCCCAATTCGGATACTAGGGGCTGCGCCTATATTTTTATTGTCAAACTCCTATGGCTAATTGAGGGTGTTCAAGCCGTATAGTCTGATTGCCTGGTTCGTTGCGCTAAACACCTCCTTCAAGGACCAAACAATTGGATCAAGAGTGTTTAGATTCCATCCCGAACACCCCCGTACTACCTACGTGGGGGCAGAAGCCGACGACTGGCCAACCCTCAGATTTTATAATACACGGCCGCACAGGAGGTAATTTTTTTTATAAAAACAAACATCATATTACATGACAACTTTGTTTGATCATACAAGGCCGAGACAACATGAATGTATTCATTCAAAGATAATGCCTTTTGCACATTGCGTCGCCACAATACGAGACCCCTCCAGGACGTCTCCAAAATATCGCTCGGGTGTGCGGTCCTCCTTGCCCTCAGGCGGCCCCTCGGTTGCTAGCTTGACGGCGTCCATCTTCGCCCACCACACCTTGACATAGGCGAAGGCCAGACGCGCGCCCTCGATGCAGACCGACCGCTTGATGATGTCCAACCAAGGACATGCATTCACCAGCCGCTTCACGAGGCCGAAGTAGCACCTGGGTATAGCTTCGGCAGGCCACAGCCGGATTATCAAATCCTTCATGGCCGGTTCGGCCACCCTATGCAGCTCGACCAGCTGTTTCAGCTGATCGGTGAAGGGCACTGGATGTTCTGGTGCAAGGTACTGCGACCAGAACAGCTTCTCCGTCGAGATCCCTTCTTCGGCTCGAAAGAACTCCGCAGCGTCTGACACGCTGCGCGGCAGGTCCGCAAACGCCCCTGGGGAACTCCGAATTCGGGTTAGTAAGAAATAATTCTTCTTCACATACTTGCTTTGCATACTAAACGCCTTACCTACCGCGATCTTCTTGGCCTCCTGGATCTCCTGGAGGGCGCCCTGGGCTTCAACCCGGGCCTCTTCCGCACTTTGGCAAGCCTTGGCGAGTTCGGTCTCTCGAGCCGAAACATCGCCCTCCAAGGCATCACACTTTTTCACCGCGTCCTGGAGCTCTTGCTGGACCTCGTTGAGCCTGGCCTTGAGCTTTTTACGTGTGGCTTGCTCCTTGGCAGCTTTCTCCCCGGCTTCGGCCAGGGCCTTTTTCAGGGCCTCGACCTCGGTCGTCGCTCCTACACAAATCATGACATTACAGTCAATACACATCATTTATAGTGAGTCATTGCATACCTTGCTGCTCTTCCAGCTGCTTCCTCGCTTGGCCGAGCTCTCCCTCGGCCCGCTCCAGCTTCTGCTTCAGTCCGGAGACTTCGGCAGTGTGTGAGGTCGCAGCCAACAACGACGCCTGCTTATTCGTATAAAGACACATTTAGTTTGTTCCCTGCAAAAATTAATTGATCCTCTGGCCGGCTTTTCTTTCCGAACACCCGACAGTGTCTCAGGGGCTACTGTATATATTGGGACTTTTCTCTTTTGCGTCGCTTACCTCAAAACCTATCAGCAGGCCGCTGCAGGCTTCGGTCAGTCTGCTTTTTGACGGCTGAACCTTCTCAATCACCGTACCCATAAGGATACGGTGTTCATCCACAATGGAAGCGCCTCGTAGCGCTTCCAGCAGATTGTGCGGTGCCTCTGGTTGGACAGAGGACACCGGCGGGATGGGCACGCCTCCTTCTTTCAAGGGAGGCTGCTTGCCGGATTCCGGAGCCTTGTGGGCCTCCGGAGCCGTATTCGGTTGGGGGCCGAATTGAACCTGGCCCCCATCATGAGTCCCCATGGGGATCTGTTACCCCATGTGTTTGGCGGCTGAGGTTTCACCCTCTGGCTCCGCCCTGGCGACCTCCTGAACCTCTCCCTAGCCAGGAAGGGTCCTTCGGGACGACATCTCAGCGTCGCCCTTGGCCGGGGGAGAGTGAGCAGCCGGCGGTGACTCACTGGCCATCGCCTTTGAATCCAGCGAACCTCCTGACGAGGTTCGCAGGGAGCTGTCGTGGGCCGGACTGCAATAGCATAACTAACCATGTTAATATAATGAAGAGGAGAGGCTGGATATACGAATACGAGTTTATCAGTACTTACGACGCGGCCAGGGGCTTGTCCCGGAGGCGTCGCTCCGGACTGCTGTCGACATCCCACGCGGTGTTATCCACGAGGGAGCCTTTCCCCTTCTTGGGTGCCTCCGCCTCCAGATTTGTGGAGGCCGCCCTCTTCTTCCTCCCCCCATCAGGGGGAGGGTTTCTTTCCTCCTCCTCGTCATCATCTTCGGCGGAGGAGTGAGTCTTGTGTTCGGACATCACGTCCGAAGCGCCCTTACAGCGGAGCCGCCCTGGCCCCCTTGGCCTTCTTCTTGGCCTTCTTCTCTGGCGGTTGATAGGGCGCCGGGACCAGCATCTTCGCCAGGAGCGGGATGACTGGATCTTCGGGCAGCGGATCCGAACTTCGAATCTGCTCTGCTCTCTCTGTCCATACCTGAAAGAACAAATCAGTAAGGATTAGTTGCCCTCCTTGAACAAGCAAGTAGAGGGTACGCTTTTGAGACTCGAAGGACTTACCGCATTCGCGGGATGGGCAAGATCGTGCCCACGATCCGAGTCTATGGCCGGCGGCTTCTCGTCGCCCTTGAAGAGCAACTTCCAGGCATCTTCGTGAGTGGTTCCGAAGAGCCCCGCCAGGGTTTGGTGCTTCTCTAGATCGAATTCCCATAAAGGGGAAATTCGGCTTTGGCAGGGGAGGATTCGGCGAACTAACATCACCTGAATCATGTCAACGAGCTTGATGTTTTTGTCCACCATGCTTTGGATGCGCGTTTGTAGCGCAAGCAGCTCGTACGATGAGGACCAATTTGGGCCCTTCTCCATCCAGGAGGTAAGCCGCACGGGAGCTCAGGACTTGAATTCGGGAGCTGCGGCCCAGGTGGCATCGCGGGGCTCTGTGATATAGAACCACAACTTCTGCCACTCCTTGACGGTCTCCACAAACGTGCCTTTGGGCCATGTGACATTGGGCATCTTGCTCACCATGGCTCCTCTACACTCCGCGTGTTGGCCATCCACCACCTTCGGCTTCACGTTGAAGATCTTGAGCCACAGTCCGAAGTGGGGCTGGATGCGGAGGAAAGCCTCACACACGACAATGAATGCCGAGATGTTGAGGAAAGAGTTCGGAGCTAGATCATGGAAATCTAACCCGTAGTAAAACATCAGTCCGCGGACGAATGGGTGGAGTGGAAACCCTAACCCGCGGACGAAATGAGGGAGGAACACCACCCTCTCGTTGGGCTTTGGTGTGGGGACGACTTGCCCCTTGGCCGGCAGCCGGTGGGCGATTTCCTTTGCAGAATATCCGGCCTCCCGAAGCTCAGCGATATCCTTCTCCTTGACGGAGGAGGCCATCCACTTTCCTTGACCTCCGGATCCGGATATGGTTAAGTGCTTGCTTGAGGGGGAAAAGATGAGAACTTGGGCGCTGGAGCTCAAGAATGGAAGGGCAGAGGAAGAGAGAAGGCGTGGGTGAAGAAAGGGAATCCTTATCTCCTTATAAAGGCAGTGAATGTCCAACGCCTCCCCACTCGCCTTAAAACTCGCCTATTCCCAAGGGCCGTGCAAACATGCACGGTTGGATTACCCACGCCCGTATTGATGAGAATCCCACAATAAGGGGACACGATCTCTGCTTTGACAAGACGTGCCAATGGAAACTGCATCTCGAAACGCGGAACGGCAGACAGAAATGGTTCGAAATAATGACTGGGCAGATGTGGTGACATCTTGCGAAAAGTTGTCAGCGGATGGGATATTATACTCTCTGCGGCTGTGTGTTTGGTACTTGTGTTGCAGATCCGGAGACGTTCGTTGCATCCGAAGACTATCTTGGAGTGTTCGGAAGGGGAACCCGCCTTGCAATGCCAAAGACAACCAGCACGCAGGACACCTCGTCATTGAAGCCTGGTTCAGGGGCTACTGAGGGAGTCATGGACTAAGGGGTCCTCGGGCGTCCGGCCTGTTAGCCATGGGTCGGACTGATGGGCTATGAGGAAACAAAGACCGAAGACTCTACCCGTGTCCGGATGGGACTCTCCTTGGCGTGGAAGGCAAGCTTGGAGACCAAATATGAAGATTCCTTTCTCTGTAACCGACTTTGTGTAACCCTAGTCCCCTCCGGTGTCCATATAAACCGGAGGGCTTAGTCCGGAAAAGATACAATTATAGTCAAACAGGCTAGACTTCTAGGGTTTAGCCATTACGATCTCGTGGTAGATCAACTCTTGTAATGCTCATATTCATCAAGATCAATCAAGCAGGAAGTAGGGTATTACCTACATAGAGAGGGCCCGAACCTGGGTAAACATTGTGTCCCCCGTCTCCTGTTACCATCCACCTTAGACGCCCAGTTCGGGACCCCCTACCCAAGATCCGCCGGTTTTGACACCGACAACCGGCTCTCCAAGGTCAACGAAGGTGTCTCAACTCAGAGAGATTTAAGGATTGATGTTCTTCGCAACCTCTTCAACCGCTTCAAGAGAAACGAGAATGAGAATGTCCAGCTTACATTTGATCGCCTCACTGATATCACAAATGAGCTTCACGCACTTGGCGCCACTGAGATCACCAACCACGAAATCATCAAGAATCTCTTGAGATCACTTGACAGCTCATTCGACACCCTGGCCCTGATGATACAAGAACGTACTGACTTCAAAGATCTCAATCTGTCTAACATACTTGAGAGGCTCAACACATATGAGTTCCAGTTATCTGAGAAGAGAGACATCTATAGCCCCAACTATGGCCAAACTCGTGCTTTGAAGGCAAAGGTTGTTTCCTTATCTGAAGAAGAATCTGACTGCAGTTCTGGGGATCCTAAAGACACTGGAAAGGATCTAGCTATTCTCATGAAGAAGTTCCAGAAGTTCTCCAAGAAGAATCACTTCGGAAAGTCTTCAAGATCCAGCTCAAGAAATGATGAAGCTTCCACTCGTGACCACAAGAAGAGAACATGCCACAAATGCAAGAAACCTGGTCACTACATCTCTGAGTGTCCTCAATGGGACAAGGAATCTAAGAAGAAGATGAAGAGCAAGGAATATGATTCTGACGACAAGAAGAAGAAGAAATCCTCAAAGTCTTCTTCAAAGTCTTCATCTCACAAGAAGAGCTCGTCCAGCAAGGCTCGTGCGTTTGTTGGCAAGGAGATGGATTCACAAGAGGAGTCTGCTTCTGAGGAGGTGGACGTGGAGTCTGAGGAGGAGTCCGATTCAGGCCTGGCAAGCCTGGCTCTAGCTTCGGCTTACGTCGCCAAGTCCATCTTCAACACCGAAGACAATGGTCTCATCGACGATGCTGATGCCGATGATGAAGATGACTCTGCTCCGACCTACTGCTTCATGGCACGTGGTGCCAAGGTAAACTCACGCGATGCTTACTTTCAAACATCCAGTGAAGATAACTCTGAATGTGAATCCAAACCTAGCTACAAAACACTTGCTAAAATTGCAACTGAAAAACAAGCTGCTATGGAACATATTCAAAAATTGCTAAGCAAAAGCAATGACCTGTTGGACGCGGAAATGAGTCGAACTCAGTCCTTAATTGAAGACATTAAAAAGCTTCACATTAAGTATGAGGAACTTGAAAGTTGTCATGAAACTCTCTCAGCTACTCATGAGAAGCTGTCCTATGATTATCTTCAAAGGAAGCAAGAACTTGAGAACCTCAGAGCGTCTCATGAAGATATTCAAAAGGAGAATGATTCACTTCGCGCTCAACAGACCAGTTCCACTCAGGGAGACTTTGAGCCACCATGTTTAAAATGTCTTGAGCGTGATAATGTTGTCTCTGTTGTTGAATGTTCTACTGCTGCTACTGTTGCAATATCTTCAACTGCTGATGTGGTAACTAACCCCTCTTGTGAGGATACCACTACTATGGCTGATGAGAATGCTAGGTTGAAGACACTGCTTCAAACGGGGATGTACAAAAGCCTCAAAGGGCATTAGACACTATGTGATGTCCTCAAGAAATAGATTCTGAACCGAAACCCTAGGAAAGAGGGTGTTGGGTTCGAGAGGAAAATGAATGTTGATGGTTCATACTGGAAGCCTGAGCTGTACCCCAAAACCACATGGGTTGCTGCAAAGGGACCTTCAATGGATCCATCTACCTTATCTGGCTTCACTTGTGCTAACCCTATTATCATTGATGAATCCTTTGATGCATATTATAAATTGTTTAAGAATCAGAATGGTGAAGTGTTTGCCAGGTATATTGGTACTAACTGCAGGAATGGACCACCTTTGAAGAAGATCTGGGTGCCCAAAAGTTGTCTTGAGAAGCTTCCTGTGAATGTCATCATCACACCACCTGGGAAGAAGACAAACCCTAGACCAAAGGCTTCAGATGGTTCAAAGGCTTCATACAGATAGAGGACCCACCAGGGTCACCCTAACGCCAATGTTTTGTAGGGAAACCATACTCAGACTTATGAATATGAGCGTGTTTCATCAAACCACTGTGTCCATAAGACCAAGAACTTTTCTGCTTATTCTTATGATTATTATTCACCTCCTGCAAGGCTATTTGCTAGGGCTCCAAAGCCAAAGTTCTTATATGCTGCACTTAGACTCATTGCTTCTAAGCCACCCCTGAAGATGTGGGTGGTTAAGAAGAATTAACTCTCTTTTGCAGGGAATGGTCTCCAGCCGGAAATCAAAAGCTTCTGGTGCTTATGCTGGGGACCTAAAACATCTTGTGGGACGCAAGATAAAATGCCAAAATGGTCTTACTATGTATTTCGTCCTAGGATTTCTTGACAATCATCCTATCTACCCTAACAAGGATCTGAACTTTGATAATATTCTTGTTCGTCAAATGTTTATGCTTCACACTTCTCTTTGTGAAGCCTGCCCCCCAAACTGCACTGTAGGGTACAACTCCGAAGGCTACAGAGTGGATTATGGACAGTGGATGCACTAACCACATGACTGGTGATCGAAGTCTTCTTATGGATTCAACCCTGCGTCCATCTGACAAAAGTCACATCACATTTGCTGACACTGGTAAAAGCAAGGTACTGGGACTAGGTAGAGTTGCAATCTCAAAGGATCAGCACATGGATAAAGTGATGCTTGTTGAATCCCTTGGTTTCAGCTTAATGTCTGTCTCAATGCTTTGTGATCTGAACATGATTGTGATATTTGGAAAATATTATTGCCTTGTGCTTATGGAATCTGACAAATCTCTAGTCTTTGAAGGGTATCGAAAAGACGATCTGTATATGGTGGATTTCTCCGCAGGACCACAGCTGGCCGTATGTCTTCTGGCAAAAGCTTCAGAGTGCTGGCTCTGGCATCGGAGGCTAGGGCATGCGGGCATGAGGAACTTGCACACTCCCACGAAGAAGAAGCATGTCATAGGCCTCGAGGGCGTCAAGTTCAATAAGGATCGTCTGTGTGGTGCCTATGAAGCCGAAAAGATGACTAGGGCCAAGCATCCCTCGAAGACAATCATGACAACGACGCGTCCCTTCGAGCTGCTTCACATGGACTTATTTGGCCCTACTCACTACTCTACCCTTACTACCACTGCATGCCTCTATGGCTTCGTCATTGTTGATGATTACTCAAGATATACATGGGTGCACATAATTCTCTACAAGACTGAAGTGCAGGATGTCTTCAGACGGTTCGCCAATCGTGCCATGACCAACAATGGCATCAAGATCAAGCACATCAGAAGTGACAACGGCACGGAATTCAAGAACACTGGCCTCGACACTTATCTTGATACATTGGGGATCACACATGAGTTCTCTACTCCGTACACACCTCAGCAAAATGGCATCGTGGAGCACAAGAACAGAACCCTCATTGAGATGGCACCGACAATGCTTGATGAGTACAAGACTCCAAGGAAATTCTGGCCTGAAGCCATTGATACTACATGTCACATCATCAATCGGGTTTATCTTCACAACTTCCTAAAGAAGACATCATATGAGCTCCTGACTGGTAAGAAGCCAAACGTCAGCTATTTCAGAGTATTTGGTGCTAGGTGTTGGATCAAGGATCCGCATCACACTTCAAAATTTGCACCGAAAGCACATGAAGGTTTTATGCTTGGCTATAGAAAGGATTCACACTCCTACAGAGTCTTCAACCTCTTTCACTACGGAGTGGTTGAAACTGTGGATGTGCGGTTCGATGAGACTAACGGCTCGCAAAGAGAGCAGCTGCCAAATGTGCTAGATGAAGCTACACCAAGTGAATCTATCAAGCTTATGGGTACTAAAGAAATCAGACCTTTAGAGGAACAGACTGAAGAGGAAATCATCATTTCTGCACCTAATCGGCATGAAGACACTACTCAGCCTGAAGCCAATGCTGAAGACAAAGACAATGATCAGCAAGGTCAAACGCGTTGCAAATGAAGTCCAGATTGAGAAGATAATTGATAGCATCAATGCACCTGGTCCACTCACTCATTCAAGAGCAACACAGCTAGCAATTGTTTGTGGGCACTTTACATTTGTCTCTATATCTGAACCCAAGAAAGTTGATGAAGCCTTCATGGAACCTGAATGGATTCAAGCTATGCAAGAAGAGCTTCAATAGTTGAGCTGAACAATGTATGGGAGCTAGTAAAGAGTCCAGATCCTTGCAAGCACAATATCACATGCACCAAATGGATCTATTGCAACAAACAAGATGAGCATGGTCAAGTTGTCAGAAACAAGGCTCGTCTCGTTACTCAAGGTTACACACAAGTTGAAGGGATTGACTTCGATGAAACTTTTGCTCTCGTGGCTAGGCTTGAAGCCATTCGCATACTTCTAGCCTATGCCAACCACAACAATATTCTGCTGTACCAAATAGATGTAAAGAGTGCCTTTCTCAATGGCAAAATTGAAGAAGTGTATGTTGCACAACCACCTGGCTTTGAAGACCCAAAGCGTCCTGATATGGTATACAAGCTCAACAAAGCACTATATGGCCTCAAAGAAGCTCCTCGCGCTTGGTATGACACACTCAAAGACTTCCTGAAGAGCAAAGGCTTCAAACCTGGTTCCCTAGATCCCACTCTCTTCACGAAGACATATGATGGTGAACTGTTCGTATGCCAAATCTATGTGGATGACATTATCTTCGGCTACACTGACAAGAGATACAATGATGAATTTTGGCATATGATGCAAGAGCAATATCAGATGTCCATGATGGGTGAGCTGAAATTCTTCCCTGGTCTTCAAATCCGTCAGCAGAGAAATGGCATCTTCATATCACAAGAAAAATACCTGAAAGATTGCCTGAAGAAGTTTGGAATGCAAGACTGCAAAGGGTACATGATGCCAATGCCAACCCAAGGACAATTGGGCCCCGACGACAATGGTAAAGAGTTCGATCAAAAGGTGTACCACTCCATGATTGGTTCTTTACTCTACTTATGCGCATCTAGACCTCATATAATGCTTAGCGTTTGCATGTGTGCCCGATTCCAAGCGGCACCAAAGGAATAACATCACTTAGTTGTGAAGCGAATTCTTCGATATTTGGCTTACACCCCAACACTAGGATTATGGTATCCAAAGGGCTCAGAGTTTGATCTAGTTGGATTCTCAGATGTTGATTATGCTGGTGACAAGGTTGATCGCAAGTCCACATCAGGCACATGTCACTTTCTTGGATGATCTCTTGTCTGTTGGTCTTCAAAGAAGCAGAACTGTGTATCACTTTCCACTGCTGAATCCGAATACATTGCTGCTGGATCTTGCTACGCTCAGCTTCTATGGATGAAGCAAACTCTCAAGGACTATGGCATCCACCTGAAGCATGTGCCACTGGTGCGCGTCGGTCCTAAACAAACGGTTTTTAACCCCTTTCCGCGACGACATTTGGAACCGTCGCCGAGTGAGTGTGTGCGATAGGGTATCCTTCCCACACGACCCATAAATCGTCGGGGATAGGCCCTCCTGGGACCTAGGCTGGGCCGTGTGCGATCGGGCGAGGCATGGAAACCCAATCATTTCCGTAGGTATGTACATGCCACACGGTGAATCCCAGAAATCATTTCCATAGCTATGTACATCGCACACGGTGAATCCCAGAAATCATTTCCGTAGGTATGTACATCCCACACGGTGAATCCAAGGAATACGTTTCCGTTCTTATGTACATCCCACACAGTCGATCCAGGGAAAACGTTTCCGTTCGGACGTACATCCCACACAGTTTTATGTGTAGGCTCGTGTGTGAAAGGTGTAACTATCACACATGGTCTTCCTTGGTTAACTGTTTGCTTTTATCAACTATATCACACACGATTTGATGAAGAAAACTATGTGGCATTGGGCTATCCATCGCAAGCGCTTTTACTGCTAGAACCGTTTGCAAAGGTCCATGACACATTTGGCATGTTTATTAGTTTACAATTAATAATTCCAGTATTACGCAAATTCACATTTCATATCGAACAGCTGTTCGCCAATTTCATATCAGGCACATAAATATAGTATAACATCACAGTATGGTAGCTACATGAAAACAGCACAGTACAACATATAGCTAGTTCAACTTCATAAGAACAATATATTCATTTCCCTAATCGAGATCATACAGGCTAGTCTTATCCACCTCTGCTTTCAGTTCAGTAAGAACCCGTTTTGCACGGGCCAACTGGGAAAGTGCCTCCTCCTTCGCCAACACCATCTTAGCAAAGTCCGATTTAAAAAATCTGAGCTCATTCTCCACCTTCAACTTTTTATCCCGCATCTTGAAATATGCTTCAGCGTTGACAAGACTTTCTCTAAGCCTACCTGTGTTCTCTTCCTCATACATACTCCAGAGCTTCGTTAGGCACATCTTCAAAGACTGTGGCCACTCTTGATCAACCCACTCCAAGTAAGAACACTTCCGTTCATCCTATAATATTTAAAACTAGATCAGTAACAATTGTAGGGGAAATGGGTTTATAGCAACATAGAAAATCACCAATGCTTACTTTGAAAAACTGAAGAAACATGTTAATTATGACATATCTTCTCAAAAAGATCAATGTGCAAATGAAATAATTGGTACTGAGACAACAACCAAATTCTGGAACATCAGAAGCTATAATTAACTACAACGACGCTACAAGTTCTTACTCATGTACAATAAATAACAAATTGAACATTTTATGAGGAAGGTAAATATAACTGCAATAGCATAGCGACAGTGTTTGGATGACAGCAAATTGATACTAATAGGTGTGTACATGCACAAATTTAGTAACATAGAACTAATAGCACTAAGGCCGTCCACTATGTATGCCAAAACTGGGGTAAAGACAACTGTTGCTACATCTCGCACCGGTGCCCTGCACTGGCGAGCTGATGCAGTGGAAGAAAATCAGGGACCCAGACTCCGGAGCACGTAGTTGCTCCGATGCCCAGTTCCTTCGTGCCATAAATATTTAGTATTTTACTGCTTGGCTTAAGGGACCCGGACTCCGGAGCACGTAGTTGCTCCGATGCCCAAACTGTGACACTGTCTTAGGATGCGTTTGGTTTAAGGTGTGGTATGAATGGGTTGGGACCGTGACAGTGTCTGAATCACATCTAACAAATGATTTGTAACAAAGAAAGAGGGTCTAACCTTCTCTGCACATGCCAGAAACTTCCTCCCACTGCCCACAGAATCAAACACAACTAGCTTCACACATGGAGATTGATGGTGAAAACAAGCAGATGGATCTTAAGCCACCCGGCTCCATTCATTGCCACTGATGGTCCTAGGGAGCTACAAGAGGAAGAAATGACTCAAATTGACCGTCGGGTAAAAATCCTTCATTTAAAGTCATAGCCCAAGAGAGAGAAGAGAGGCATACCTGGGTGGTGAAGGAGTCATCGCCGGAGGAGGAACCGCTGGAGAGGTCTTTGAAGAAGACCATGGCGACCCCGACGGTAGGATGCGAGACGGGGAGAACGAGGAAGCGGCTATAGCTTAGCAAGGAAGGAAGGAAGGAGAAAATAGGGGAAATGTGACTTGTGGTCGCGGAGAAAAGGGGGTGGGGAAGGGGGGAAGGGGGGCATGGGTAGATATTTTGGCGGTAGGCCAAAATTTTGGAAATGTCGAGGGAAACTGTGCGCGTGGTGCCGCCGGACCATTCACTTTGAACGATTGTGTGCATCACAAATGATTCTTCTGCTTTACGCCATGGGATGAGTTTGATAATTCAAATTTTGGTCTCAAGGCATGGGCACTTTCACTTTGAATGCGTGCCGTCCCGCCGGACCATTCACTTTGAACAATTGTGTGCATCGCAAACGATTCTTCTGCTTTACGCACATGGGATGAGTTTGATAATTCAAATTTTGGTGGAAATTTCCCTGGGTACGTCATTGCATAATTTAACATCGCTTGCTAATTTGGGCACACAAAAGAGCGTACAACAGACAGACCACACTTACTGAATCGAGCAATTTTAGTAATTACACAGAGCCAGTTGACCTAAGCATTGCTCTAACAAAAGACTAGCATTAAAAACAAAGCCTAAGTACGCATAATTAAAAATCCGCCGCCGCGCCGGCCTATGCATCGCTGGTGTGAGATGAGACATCGATGACTTGTCCTGGCGACATGCCGCCATTGGTGGACTCCGCGTCCCCCTGCTGAAGTCGACCGCGTCCTCGTCCTCATCCTCTGCGCCTCCCTCAAGGTTGTAGTACTCGTAGTAGTGGCTGCGCCAGAGCTCGCGTTGGTACTCCACCGCCGATTCCTCGACGGACAGACTCTTCTCTACCTCGACCTCGGCCACGCGCAACTCCTCCTCCCAGTGCTCCTCGATCTCCTCCCGCTCGGCGACCTCATGAGGAAGCAGGTGCTCCATGGCCACCGCCGCCTTTTCAGACATGGGTTGCATGCTGGAGTCCGAGGTGGCCTGGAATATCTTGGCGTGTGCATCCTCGATCTTGGCATGGATGGCCTCGACCCGGGCCAGGGCGACATCAGCGGCATGGACGGCAGCTCGAGCGCTCTCGGCGTTTGCAGCCGCCGTCGCAGAAGCAGCTGCAGCCGTCCCGGCTGCTGCAGCTGCCCTGTCGGCTGCCGCAGACGCCCTCTCGGCGGAAGCGGCCACGCTCAATGCGGATGCGGCGGCACTCTCGGCGTAGGCGGCCGCGCTCTCGGCGCAGGCGGCCGCGCTCGGGAGGGGGGACGCGGCCATCGTACGGGCCTTCATGAAGCGTTTCCATGGTGTCATCTTTGCAAGAAGGGGTGCGGGAATGGGGATCGGGATTTGTGGATTCGGGGGTTGCCGGCACTAGAGCAGACGAGCCGGCAAAGCTTAAGGAGGGAGACTTAACTAGACCCAGATATTTTCATTGCAAACGGTTCCTAGAAAACAACTGTGTGTGATGTTTTAGATATTTGGAATAAAGTGCCAACGGATGGTGTTTTAAATGAACGAGAAATTTTGTAGTACTAATACAACTATCATGTCAAATTTTGGAAAATTTCAGGGGTCATTTGACATTCTAAGACATTTAAGTGATTTTCTAGCCATTTAATGACCGTAATTGAAATTTGAACTACATGTACATGCAACAGCTAACCATAACGGTTTGAAAACTCATATTTTGTGTACGTGTGTGCGATTTAATTCCATGTGCAGTAAATTGGAAGGAATTTTCAAACATATTGGTCTAACGGCTATGACACAATTAAGCATGGAGTGACATGGCATTTTAATTCCAAAAAAATAAAAAAGAAATCAGAAACACATGAAACCTTGGTTGATGTAATGTCATGCCACCAAGATGATGTGGTAAAAAAATTGGCATGTTTGACCAAAGTTTGGACACACACCCCTCACAAACCGAAGCAACTCAGTAGAAGGCTCGTGGTTCCGAGAGGGAACAATGCATGTTTCATGACGAACGGGAGATAGCTTCCTGTTACGGCCTTCAATTTTTTTCTACGCCTAATGTCCACTACTACAACTGTAATGTGAAATTTTTGAAAATTCTAGGGGTCATTTGACCTTTTAAAGGCATTTAAGTGATTTTCTAGCCATTTAATGACCGTAATTCAAATTTGAACTACATCTACATGCAACGCCTAACCAAAACGGTTTGAAAAATCATATTTGTGTACTTGTGTGCGAGTTAATTCCATGTGCAGTAAACTGGAAGGAATTTTCAAACATATTGGTATCACGACATGGACACATATGCATGAATACGTATGCATGGAGTGGCATGGCATTTTAATTCCAAAAAAAATCAGAAACACATGAAACCTTGGTTGATGTAATGTCATGCCACCAAGATGATGTGGTAAAGAAATTTGCATGTTTGACGAAAGTTTGGACACACACCCCTCACAAACCGGAGCAACTCGCTAGAAGGTTCGTGGTTCCGAGAGAGAACAATGCATGCTTGATGACGAACGGGAGATAGCTTCCTCTTACGACCTTCAAATTTTTTCTACGTCTAACATGCACTACTACAACTCTAATGTGAAATTTTGGAAAATTATAGGGGTCATTTGACCTTTTAAAGACATTTAAGTGATTTTCTAACCATTTAAGGACCGTAATTAAAATTTGAACTACATCTACATGCAACGCCTAACCAAAACGGTTTGAAAAATCATATCTGTGTACTTGTGTGCGAGTTAATTCCATGTGCAGTAAATTCGAAGGAATTTTCAAACATATTGGTCTCACGACATGGACACATGCATACGTATGCATGGAGTGACATGGCATTTTAATTCAAAAAATAGAAAAATGATCAGAAACACATGAAACCTTGGTTGATGTAATGTCATGCCACCAAGATGATGTGGTAAAGAAATTGGCATGTTTGACGAACGTTTGGACACACACCCCTCACAAACCGGAGCAACTCGCTAGAAGGTTCGTGGTTCCGAGAGGGAACAATGCATGTTTGATGAGGAACGGGAGATAGCTTCCTCTTAGGGCCTTCAAATTTTTTTCCTACGTTTAACGTGCACTAATACAACTGTCATGTGAAAATTTGGTAAATTTCAGGGGTCATTTGACCTTTTAAAGACATTTAAGTGATTTTCTAACCATTTAATGATGGTAATTCAAATTTGAACTACATCTACATGCAACGCCTAACCATAACGGTTTGTAAAATCATATTATTGTGTACTTGTGTGCGAGTTAATTACATGTGCAGTAAATTAGAAGGGATTTTCAAACATATTGGTGTCAAGGCATGGGCACATGCATGGAGTGCATGCCATGGCATTTTAATTCCAAAAAATTAAAAAATGATCAGAAAAACATGAAACCTTGCTTGATTTAATGTCATGCCACCAAGATGATGTGGTAAAGAAATTGGCATGTTTGACGAAATTTTGGACATACACCCGTCACAAACCGGAGCAACTCGCTAGAAAGTTCGCGGTTCCGAGAGGGAACAATGCATGTTTGATGACGAACCGGAGATAGCTTCCTCTTACGGCCTTTAAATTTTTTCTACGTCTAACGTGCACTACTACAGCTGTAATGTGAAATTTTGGAAAATTCTAGGGGTCATTTGACCTTTTAAAGACGTTTAAGTGATTTTCTAACTATTTAACGACCGTAATTCAAATTTGAACTAAATCTACATGCAACGCCTAACCAAAACGGTTTGAAAAATCATATCTGTGTACTGGTGTGCGAGTTAATTCTATGTGCAGTAAATTAGAAGGAATATTCAAACATATTTGTCTCACGACATGGACACATGCATATGTATGCATGGAGTGACATGGCATTTTAATTCAAAAAAAATGATCAAAAACACATGAAAGCTTGGTTGATGTAATGTCATGCCACCAAGATGATGTGGTAAAGAAATTGGCATGTTTGATGAACGTTTGGACACACGCCCCTCACAAACCGGAGCAACTCGCTAGAAGGTTCGTGGTTCTGAGAGGGAACAATGCATGTTTGATGACGAACGGGAGATAGCTTCCTCTTACGGCCTTCAAATTTTTTCCTATGTTTAACGTGCAACTGTCAAGTGAAAATTTGGTAAATTTCAGGGGTCATTTAACCTGCTAAAGACATTTAAGTGATTTTCTAACCATTTAATGAGCGTAATTCAAATTTGAACTACATCTACATGCAACGCCTAACCAAAACGGTTTGAAAAATCATAGTTTTGTGTACTTCTGTGTGAGTTAATTCCATGTGCAGTAAATTAGAAGGAATTTTCAAACATATTGGTGACAAGGCATGGGCATATGCATGGAGTGCATGCCATGGCATTTCAATTCCAAAAAATTAAAAAATGATCGGAAAAACATGAAACCTTGCTTGATTTAAAGTCATGCCACCAAGATGATGTGGTAAAAAAATTGGCCTGTTTGACGAAAGTTTGGACACACACCCCTCACAAACTGGACAACTCACTAGAAGGTTGGTGGTTCCGAGAGGGATCAATGCATGTCTGCTCACGGATGGGAGATAGCTTCCTCTTATGGCCTTTAAATTTTTTCCTACGTTTAACGTGCACTAATACAACTGTCATGTGAAAAGTTGGAAATTTTTAGGGGTCATTTGACCTTTTAAATACATTTAAGTGATTTTCTAACCATTTAATGACCGTAATTCAAATTTGAACTACATCTACAGGCAACGCCTAACCAAAACGGTTAAAAAAAATCATATTTTTGTGTACTTGTGTGCCAGTGAAAAAATCATCAGGCGATGTAAATATCTTGTGTTCAAAAAAGAAAATGTAAAGATCTGGGAAGACAACCGGCCCCCACACGATTGGCACTCTATCTCACGGCTCGAGGTTTGGTAGGTGATTGGCGGGAATCATTAATTAGACACGGTTCTGTATTGGAAACCGTCAGCTATTATGTTCACACATGGATTTGTTGCGGGAATTGTATGTAATTCAAACTACAGTACTCGTAAATTCCGGCGACCGGCGTGTGTACTGTCGCCGTCGATCTTGATTCCGGCCGCCAATATATACTACCTTGCTCATGCTGTCCCGCCTGCATTCTCATCTACATCCTCCCCTCGCTCGCCCTCTCTCTCTCTCTCAAATCTGTGCCATGGCGCCGCCAGTCTGCCCATGCGCCGACGAGGAGTCGCCGCCCCCCGAGGACGCTCACTCGATTAGCAGCGACGAGGACCCCTAAGCGCCGCCTGACGAGGTTGCGCCAGCCCCCCCCCCCCCACTTTGGATTGGTTTTGGGGCCAGTACAATCTTTGTCTGTGGAAGTCACTGCCGCCGGCTGAGAAAGCCAGGCAAGTGGCATTCAAGATGGAGATGGCGGAGGAGGAAGCTAGGTTCCAGGCGGCCTGTGAAGCCTGTGATGCCGCCTGGAAAAAGGAAGCGGTGGAGCTTTGGGGGCGGGCGCGTCGTCGTGCGGAGGAGGTGCACAAAGACGGGTACTTTGCGAGGAAGGTCATAGGCGCTGGGTGCCTCGTCGCTGCGTGGAGGTGGGCCGATAAGCTCCAGTGTGCCACCGACGAGGAGCTCCGATGGGCACCCAACGAAATGGAAAGATCGGATGCGCGCGTCCGCCAGCAGGAGGCAGATCGGTACGGCAAGCGCTGCGAGGTGGAGGAGTCAGAGTACTGCCTCCGTACTGGGAAGACGCCGCGCACCAGGGAGCTACTGGCGAGGGGCTGCCGGAATACTGGCCCCAGGAGGGATTATTAGTTTTAGTATTGTTCGTTTTCGATTTTATGCATTGTACCTAGTAGTTAAGTATCATCACGTATATGTGATGATATTATATATATATATATATATTCTGTGACGATCTAATGAACAATTAATATATATATATTATGAATTCCATTTTCTATCTGTTTTTGTATACTAATTTGTATCTAGCTGTTATCATCCACATATACAGAATGGAAAGCGTATATACACACATTGAAACTGGACATATAAGAATGGAAAACAGAGTACACACATTGAAACGGAGCAATACTATGATTACCGTGAATACATAGCTATCCACATCGAAACGACTTTTCAAAATAAAACGCGTCCATGAGACCATGACCAGCAGCCCTTGCCTAGGGTAGCTTTTGGCAAGCGTTCGTCCAAGCGATTGACACGCTCGCGGTACATCTGGAGCGTGATCTCGAGCTCCATGTTGGCTATTTCATCAGATTTCACCAGCTCAAGGATGCGACGGCCATGTTCCTCCACTGCGCCCAGGTGGACACCTGGGCCAAGGAGGCGGTCGAGCCTACGGACCAGCGCGTTGGCATCCAGCGGGCCGCGGACAAGGAGAACGGCGGCACCCATGCGAACGGCGCGGCGGGCGTCCGGTGCAAGTACGGCGCGGCCGGCCTCTGGTGCAAGTACGGCGCTGAGGGCCTCTGCCCACTCCTGTTTAGGAATGGAGGTACTGACGGGACGTGTACCCAGCTGCGACGCCGTGTCGACAGCAGGCAAGCGCCGATGGATCCGCTCTTGCTATGCGGCGTGTCGCACCTCTCGCTCTACGGCGCTCCAACGGTCTCGCCATGCGGCGAGGCACAGCCTATCAACGTGGACGCGCCTAGCTTGCTCTCTGGCGCGCCATCGATCATGTTGTGCGGCGAGCTGCAGCCTGTCGGCGCTGACATGCCTATCTTGATCCGCGGCGCTCAAGCGCCATGCGCCAAAGGTCTGCTCAACCCTGGCGATGACGCGCATCACGGTGTCGTCCATCGTGTTGCCGGGGAGCGCCTCGGCTTCGACGGGCCGTGGCGCGTGCTCATTTTCCTCGTCGACGAGGTTGATGGCAGAGGCGGCGCTTTGGTGGGTTGGCATGCTTGTTAAAGGTGGATGTGCTACAGGCTGCGCTTGTCGCCTCCGTGCGTCGCGCGGCCCCTATGCGCAATATATCAGGGTGGCAGGAAACAGGTGAGGAAATGGCGGGAAACGGTGGGGTGTTCATAAAACGCCATCAATTAATGGAAACTTAGCATCGAGCTAGCACAAGAAGTAGATGATGATCAGATGAACACAGACCACACTAGGGAACCCGTCGGTGATGAATTCATCAATCCCAAATGGTGGAATACTAGCAAGCGTTTGCCCACAACACACATGGCCTATTCCATCACAAATAGGTCGGATGGATCAACTGTATGCCACGTATCGCACATTGTCAAAAAGTAATGCGGTAGACCTTCTTTAACATGTGTTAAAAAATAAAAAACAAGGTCCTCGAGGTTAAATTAGCTGAGGGAATGGGGCATTTCGGTCATTTGACCGAAATGACCCATCCCATCAGCTAATTTGACATCGACACAACTTCCCATCTAGTCACCCATCTGATGGCTGCTCCAGCCTGAGCACACTTAACTTGATAGTTTTTTTACATGAGCTACTGGTGGAACAGCTAGTCCTTGCTGATAGGAATGCCTCTTCACATCCTTATGGCGTATCTGGATGACCGCCCGTCCCACAATGGCCAATAGATGTTGTGTAGACACAGCATATCACATATGTCTTATTAGAAGCAATCGTCTGCGTTATTATCGGTCTTCGCACACATTTCTGATTACAGACCTGTTTGCCGTGCATCACACACATCTTGTTATATTGAACCGTTTCCGTTCTCTTGCCTAATCACAATTAGTTCATCCGAGTGAACTGTATGTTGTACATCACACACACCTTGATCGGGCTGACCGTTTCTTTTGTGTTGCCTAATCACAAACTGTTCATCCGAGTGAACCGTATGTTATACATCGCACACACCTTCATCTGGCTGCCCGTTTCTTTTGTTCCTCCTCGTCGCAAACAATTAATTGAGCTGAACCGTATGCCCTACATGGCACACGCAACTAAAATCTGAACCGTGTTTGATGCATCCTCCATCGCAAACGTTTTGCACCTTTTTTGACGGTTATTTTACACCACCGTTTGCGATTATGGCATCACACACAGTTTCGTCGAAGGGTCTCTGATCGTAGTGTCGTGTTAGCAGCATCCTGCAGTAGTGTGCCACTCTACCGCGACAATGAAAGCGCCATCAAGATTGCCAACAACCCAGTTGAGCACTCGAAGACAAAGCACATTCAGATCCGTCATCACTTTGTCAGAGATCATGTCATGAAGGAAGACATTGATATCATTCACGTCAACACTGAAGAGCAATTGGAAGATATCTTCACAAGCCCTTGGATGAGAAAAGGTTTTGCAAGCTGCGGTGTGAGCTAAATATCTTAGAATCCTCGAATGTCCTGTGAATGGACACACATCCTAACGCTTATGCATGTTGATGACTTAGATGTGCAACAGACGAAGTAACGTATATCTTCAATCAATGAAGACTTACCCTTTGAGTGTGAACACATTAACACGGAATTTGACTTCGGAGCGCCACGATAATTGTGCGTCGTGTCTGGGTCTAATACTTCATATACGGTGGGTAACGCCACCACCAAACTTTCTCGAAGATTTTCATTTGGCCTCATGATTGCATTATCTTCGCATTTGGTTTGTCTTCAATATTGATTTGACTTCAAGGTTTATCTTCGCAACGTTGATTTGGGCATTTCTGATATACATATACATACATACATATATATATATATATATATATCTGTGTGTGTGTGTGTGTGTGTGTGTTCTGTCCTCTGCAGCATTCACTTATAGCTATTTCTTCAAACTTGCCTTTTTTCTGAACTAAGTGAATGTGATCGGACCCTAACCCCTTATGTGCTTCTTCCTCAAATTATGTCTATCTAGTCATCTGCATTCTGTTGAAACGTGTCAAATGTCTTCACTGCGTCCTTGTCAGCTGAAGATACGGAGACACACATTTTAAACTTGCTTTTAATGTTATATCTCTTTTGCCTGAATACCAGAGAAGCCGGAACGACCACCCGACAAACCAAGCGTGCGTGGGAACATGGTACAACTATCAATGAGTTGCATGCATGCCACATGTCCATCAGATGTGAACCGCCAGGGGCACCTGCATAATTGCGCGGCGCAGCCCTTTACTCTATAAATACACACCCACGCGCGGTCATTATCTCCTCTTCCACCTCGCCATCTCGCTCAAACCCTAGCGCCACCGCTAGCTCGCGTCGACGCTGGAGACGAAGCGCTTAGCTACCGCGACCTCTTCGACGCTGTCCTCACGCCGGCCGCGGACCTCGTCTTCTCTGCCGCTGCCGTAGGTGTCTTCCGCCGCCAAGTTAGGGCGCGGGAGATTGGACTGCTCGGCATCCATTCTGCCCTGTCTAGCAGTTCATCTGTGGTAAATAAATCTCACTTTTTACAGCCTTTTTCAATCTGTCAAATCCATCCACTTCAACCAAAAGTCGTTTCTACACTTCCAAATCTGGATTTGTCTCTTTCTGAATCTCATATCTTGCTAAGTATATTCACTTATGCTTCATAACTAGTTAGATTCCTCACTTGTACTTACTCATGGATTCATACAAATCTGGAACCAACTCACTTCAAATAAGTGAATGTCTTTGCACTATGAGGTCAATGTCTTCAAACTGATTTATCTTCAAAAATCCTCTGAGAATGCATATGACCTCTTCCCCTTCCCTCACATCTCTAATGCTGTCACAGGTACATGTCTGTGGGAGAATTCCTTGGTTCTCATAGTCTGCATTCATTTGTAGAATTCTTACTGCATCATATTGACTCCTCTGAAGCCAGTTCTTGCTTGACAAGTAGACGGAAGCCTTTCACTGTCTTGAAGCCTCTCTGTTTGAATATTATGGCTTCTGAGAAATCTGCAAGGAAGGTTGGCAGGCAGCGCCGTGGCAATACTGCTCTGGATCTGCCTCCCGATCTGTTTGAAATGTACAAGACTGATCCAGAGGAGAACTACAATCAGCGCAAGACCAGAATTCAATGGATCCGAAGATATTGGGCTGAACCGTGGTTCAAGTATAACTTCGTCACTCCTGAATATGCTGAAAATAATGCTATCAAGCGCCCGTGGGGCGATATTCTTTACAAGAATCTGCAACCCAAGTCGAAGCCTGAAGCTATTGCCCAAGGCTTCTATACTTGCATGGTCCGAGGACCTCAGCCAGAAAATGCTGACCCATCATCTCTTGTATGGTGTCATGACGACAATCTCTTCAAGCGCAACTATTAGTTCGCAAAGGAGTCGGCTGCTAAGAACAGGAAGGAGGTCGGACTCCACTTCAACCCTGGCCCGTTTGCTCCAACGCACGATGGCACATGTGACGCCAATCCCAATGTCATCGGCCCCTTCAATAGCTTCGATGGGCTCCTCTCCCATATTGATGCTCAGAGGGCCACAGTGGAACAATCTGCTGATGATGCAGACTGTGAAGATGCACCTTCACCACCGAAGCAGAAGAAGAAGAAGAAGTCAAAAGCTTCAAAGCCATCTGCTGCACCAAAAGCTTTGTCTGTGAAGCCATTGAGGGCTGCACCTCCTGAACCTAGTGTGCAGTCTGAAGACTTGTCTCGTGTCTCCAAGAAGACCAAGAAGCCCAAGAAGAATTCAGGTCATGACCTGACTCCTGCTGTCGTTTTGCGCAATGAGGAAAACACCATTGCTCTGTCCAGTGAAGAAGATCTTGGTGATGAAGCTCTAGAGATGTTGATCAAGAGCAAGCAAGAAGCAGAGATCTTTCAAGATCTGCCTCTCTTTGATGCTGACATTCTGAACAACTTAATTGATGAATGGTTTGAGGACCAAAGCATCAACATTGATGATCTACAGCTGCCAGTGGACATCAGCGTCACCTTTCACAGAGCCATTGCAAATGAACTTGCTCAGGCTCAGAAAATCGTCGAGCTCAAGAACAAGATTGATTATGAGAAGGCACACTTCAAGAAGCACATGGCCAAGCTCAGCGTGGCTGATGTGCAAATCTTCAAGAAGATGATGCAAGATCTCAAGACAGAGTTCAATAAGAAGTGTGAAGAAGCCAAAGGCTCACGCGAGCGCATGAAGTACTATGCACAGAAATGTGTGCAGGCGCACAATGAAGCTGAGAAGAGGAAGGCTCTTGGGCGTCCTGGCATCGACCCCAAGATGGCTGCCAAGCAAAAGAAGAAGTCTGTTGATGCCATACCCGAAGCTCAAACGGCAGGAACGACCAAGCATAGTCTTCCCTGCCAGCATGACTGGCTCGAAGCCAAAGGTCCCCTCAGCAGCTTCTGAATAGAAGAAGACCACGCAAGCCAAAGCCAAAGCCAGGAATCGGAAGCTCAAAGATACATCTGATGATGCTCCCTCCAAGAAGAAACTGAAGACAAAGCTTCAAAGTCTTCAAGAAAAGAGCGTGCGGCTGCCCAAGAGCCCCTCAACGTTGAACCAATCTCTGTTGCTCTCCCTGCCTCTGCCACCCGTGAGTGTCGCTTGGTGATTCATGAGCCTGCTTTCATAGAGGCACTAGAAAATGAAGAGATTCCAGCTGTTGACCCCAACGTAGCTGAAGACATTGGTCCTGAAGACAATGTGAATGATGACGAAGTCCTTCCTTAGCTTGAACCCAAGTCGGTATCATCGCCTGCTCTCACGAGCAGTGAACTTATTAGCATTGGTCCTCCCTTGATGCAAATTGCTCAAGATGACTCATGGGTTGAGCAGCAACAACAAGACACCCCTATGCAAGACGAGACCCCGCGTACTCCACCACCTCAAGTCACCACTCCGGTGCTTGATGATGACAACTTCATGGAACAGGCCACCCCCTCTCCAAAGGCGTCTCCAGCATTTCGCAGGCTTCGCAAAGGCCTCAGGCCACAGGTCTCCATGACAAGCATTCTAGAAGAGGATGTGCAACACCACAGCTCAGTAGCACATCAAGTGTTTCCCGATGCCACCCCTTTTGCGTCTGCCTCTGAGTCTGAAGCCAAAGCTGTTGAATACATTTCGGCTGCATCAGCCGAAGAAGAAAAAGAAGAAGACAAAGAAAGAGAAGCCACACCGCCTGCTAGTGATCCAGTTAGTCATGAAGAGAATGTGATTGTGCAAATATTGTTGCGCGAGTCGTCGATGAAGAAGATGATGCCACTTCACCAACTCTGGCTGCACTGCACCATGATTCTGCGTCAGGCCCGTCTGCACCACCAAACTCCAACGTTGGCCCTACACCATCTTCTACTGGGAACGAGTAGATCCTCAATGTCTTCAAACCTTTTTGGTCATTACTGACAAAAGGGGGAGAAGCATAGGAGGTTGATAGTCTTCAAGCGGGTCCGTATGGGTGGTTGCATTATTTTTGCTAAGTTCGTACAACTCTCGTTTTGAAACTATTTGGAACTTGAGCTGTAACACTTAAACTTGATGGTCGTCTGCTACTTTTGCTGCTACTTTGTGATGCGATGATAAATTCTGCATGAAGTCATTCTGCAGACGCCCATTTTTCATTATGCATGTCATTATCTTTGTTATGTTTATATATGCATGATGAATTGTCTTCGTAAGTTGAAGAGGATCTCCACAAAGTAAAACCTGCCATGTGCATTTGCATTCAAAAGCAAACTACTTATATGCACATCTTCAGGGGGGCCTTTTGCAACTTATGAAGACAATGACTTTGATCTTTAACTTTCACATACTTTTATCCCCGTTGAAAACTTCAACCAGTTTGTCATCAATCACCCAAAAGGGGGAGATTGTAAGTGCATCTAGTGCCACCCCTAGTTGGTTTTGGAGTATTGACGACAAACTTGGTTGAGGGACTAGTGTGTTTGTGAGAATTGCAGGATAACACGGGTAGTAGTCCCTTATTGATTTGGTTTACCTACCAGAGATTACCCCTAAAAATGTGTGAAGACATTGAATACAATGGTGGTTCGTGAAGACATTCACAATGAAGATTATGACATGTGAAGACATTCACTTGAAGACTATGGAGTGCGAAGACATAGTTGTGTCGTAGTTTCCTATTCTTCTTTGTTGAGTCATAGGAACCACTGTACTGTTAAGTGGGGTCCATGTGAACAAAGTCAGAGTGACTGATGTGATGCTCAACCAAAATCCTATGTCTTCGAGCGAAGACAATGAGAGCAAATCTTATCCAGAGCTGGGTGACTCAACTTTGCTTGTAGCCCAAGTAAAGCTGCCGCATGTGTTCGAAATCCGACCGTTGGACACGTGTCGGTTCCTTAGTGACCCAGGGTAATTTCGGACATATCAGGTCGGGTTGCCTCCTGGCTATAAATAGCCCACCCCCTACACCATAAATTGGTGGCTGCTCAGAGTTAGTGCACGGCTTTTGTCGTTTAAGAGCAACCCACCTCCGAAGCATTTGAGAGAGATATCCTTGCGAGGACAAATCCCAAAACACCCAGAGCCAAAGAGTGTTAGGCATCACTGAAGTCTTCCTGTCTGCGTGACCTGCAGACTTGTTATACTTGAGGACTGTGAATCCTCCAGCCGGTTAGGCGTCGCATTCTGAGCATCCAAGAGTCATTGTGGATCGCCGTGAACGAAGTCTGTGAAGGTTTGGAAGTCTACCTTGAAGACTTACCAGAGTGATTGGGCGAGGACTGGGTGTCCTTAGCTCAAGGGGAATAAGGTGAAGACGCGGTCCTCTGAGTTAATCTCAGCCTCCCTAACTAGACGTACAGTTGTCACAGCAACTAGAACTGGTCTACCAAATCATTGTCTTCACCAAGCAACTGGTTCTATCCTCCACTTCCCTTTACTTTATAGTTTGTCTTCATGAAGTCATTGCTTGCTTGTCTGGTCTGTTTGACTTCACTAAGTGAAGACTATTTACTGTTTGGCTTCATACTGTCTTCCATCCTGATCCATACTACCTAGCTGCTGATAGTCTTCGTGCTTTCACTACATTGCTTACTTGACTATGGCTTGTCTAGTGTAGTCTATCTTCCGTTGCATATCAACAGGTTCATTTCTACTCACTGGTACAGCGACGTCCTAAACAAACGGTTTAAAACCCCTTTCCGTGACGGCATTTGGAACCGTCGCCAAGTGAGTGTGGGCGATAGGGGGGTCCTTCCCACACGACCCAGAAATCATTGGGGATAGGCCCTCGTGGGACCTAGGCTGGGGCTGTGTGCGATCGGGCGAGCCATGGAAACCCAATCATTTCCGTAGGTATGTACATCCCACACGATGAATCCCAGAAATCATTTCTGTAGGTATGTACATCCCACACGGTGAATCCCATAAATCATTTCTACAGGTATGTACATCCCACACGGTGAATCCCAGAAATCATTTCCGTAGGTATGTACATCCCACACGGTGAAACCCAGAAATCATTTCCGTAGGTATGTACATCCCACACGGTGAATCCCAGAAAATCATTTCCGTAGGTATGTACATCCCACACAGTTCTTTGTGTGGAAACATTTGTGCAAGGTGGCCTAACGCAAACAGTTCGCTGCCGGAAGCCATGTGTGATTGTTAGTTGATCGAACACGCCTACTTTCTAGAAACCGTGCGGGTTGTTTGAGTTCATCGCCCACGGTGCTGTCTGAGTAACCGTTTGCAATAGAAAACCCCAATAAGCAGGGTAATTAGCCTATTATTGATAACCATGCATGTACTAATCAAACTGATATTTCTTATAAAACACGCCAGATATTTCATATCCGTATAAAAGCAACCAGGATTTCATAATCGAATTACATCAGATAGCTTCGGCACTCAGTTATGCCATTACACAACAGCACCAAGTTTCACATGCAGCATCAAAAACCTTTGGAAAGTAGCATCATACACGGTAAATAGACAGATGAATCTCATCTGGGAAACTGCAGAAGCGGAAGGCAAATATTGAGCCTTCAGTGATGTTGAATGTCCTTGCAACTTTAGGCCAGTGGCTATGGATAATTGCCTGCCCAACCTTCGTCCTCTTCAGCAAGACTTCAATATTGTACCGTGGGTGTTGAATGAATACCTTCCTCGCCTCTTGACCATGCAGGTGGTTTGAGAGGTAATCATCGGTGAACTGCTTTGGAAATTACTGAAAACAAAGCTATGCATAAATCGTTGTTGTAAATTTTGAAATGGCGCAAGGGGTAAAAACAAGGTAAAAGAGTTGGTACCATCCTATAGTTGACTGATGTCTTCTTCATTGTGCAAACAAAGATCTTGCTGTTATTCGTCACAAGTTTCTTCATCCTAACAATCTTTCCGAGTTTCTTGACTTGACTGATATTCATGGACATCTCATTTCCCCATATGCAAAATGGGTCGAACAGTGGGTCTAAACCTCTGATAGCAGGACCTACATGTGCACGACCAAATTGTAAGAAACCTAAATATTAGAATGATTCCTGCAACTGCACAATAATGTGCTATTAGCCAAAGGACCCTGCTTGAACAAACCTCGATGGTAAACCGCAGTGTCTCCCATTGTTTCCCTGCAACACACATAAGGAAGATCTTGATCAGGTTAACTGAGAGTTGCCATACTATCAGTAGAATATGTATTGAGTACAACCAAATTCGATTGGTGTCACATGCATAACAATACAAAATTGTACCCACCGCAAATGAAAATTAAATTGCAGAACTGAACCAAACAGTTAAATGGACAGCAGACGAAATGAACCAAAATAGTTAACTGAGCACGACATTGCAGAATAGAAACATGTACTAGAAGATAAGACAGTTAACAAAACAAAGAATGCTCGAGAACAGTACTACGAAATGTAGCGATTGTTGGACCAAAGTGTTAACTGAACATTACATTTCAGAGGACCGAATTGTTAACTGAACATCAGATTGCATATTAACATTACAAAGGATAAATCACTAGAAGGCACTGGCGGTGGCCTCGAGAAAACATCATGAACTGTATTTTAAAGTAGACAACCGCGCGGCGGTGTCGACGGTGGCCTCGAAGACGAGGTGCTCCTCCAAGATCTGGCGGTCGACACGCCTGTCAGCCATAGCGACCTCGTTCGCGCATGCGGACGCATGCTACTCAGCTCCAAGTTATACTGCGTGTAAAATGGTTGTGGGCGGCGCTTAATTGGAGGAGGGGCAGTGATTTCGGTGGCAGGTGTCGCTCCATCAGTTCGGGCATGTGGGACGGGAAAGGAGGAGGATGGTGTGGGTGGGTGTGGATTACCTGACCATATTGACGAGGCCGCGCAGAAAGAAGAAGGGTCGGCGGTGAGGAGGCCGCGCCGCAAGAAGAAGGGTCGGCGGGGAGGAGGCCGTGCAGCAAGAAGAAGGGTCGCCGGCGAGGAGGCAGCGCTCCAAGAAGAAGGGTCGCCGGCGAGGAGGCGGCACTGCAAGAAGAAGGGTCGCCGGCGAGGAGGCGGCGCTACAAGAAGAAGGGTTGCCGGCGAGGAGGCTGGGCTCCCAGTAAGAAGCAGTGAAGGTTTGAACTTAGAAAGCAAGGAGGAACAGTGGAAATGTGGCTTTTGGTAGGAGGGAGGGGGCGGGGACATAGATATTTCTGCGGTGGCAAAAAAAATTCGCTCGGTGCCGCAAGAAACTGGCGCGCAAGTGTGGTTCAAGTGGGGGCGGTGGACTGTAGACGACAAAGCTTCCTGCGTAAGCCAGACAAGACGGTGCGCCAAGATATTTTATACCGCATCCCACACGATTCTTTCTAGTAAACTGTTTGTGGTATACCTTATTTTTTTCATTATGTTTTGAAAGACAAAATGGTGTTACAAAGGGAAAGGATGGTGTTTGAATTGCTAGAAAATTTACGTAGAGTGAACATGCAACTAGTAAATGAGTGTCGTGTTTAAATTTGGAATTATTCCAGGTTTGTTTGGCTTTTTTATGCATTAATTGAGTTTCTGGGCATTTAATGTGCATAATTCAAATTTGAACTACAAGCACATGCTCCAATGCACCAAAGTTTGCTGAAAAATCACATGTGTGTCTTTGGGTGAATTTATAGGTCCCATGCAAGAAATGGGAATAAAATTTAACCATCTGGGTGTCGTGGCTCGGCCGGAATGATTGAGAAACTTGGTTTTTTAATTCCTGTAAATCCAAAACATGGCTGAAAATGATGAAACTTGGCATGGTGTCATGACATGGCACCAACATGCTACAGTAATTTTTTGGCCCAATTGGGACAAGCTTTGGTGTAAGCTTCTTGCAAACCGGAGCTTCCCTCAAGAAGGCTCCCGGTTCCGAGAGGGAACGTGTCACCTCCGTGTGCGAAACGACATACGTACACTGCCTTCTCCCGCCTTAATTTTTTTACACAGGCAGATTAGACCAAATAGAAGTATCGTGCTAAATTTTGGAATTATTCCGTGTTCGTTTGGCCTTTTTTATACATTAATTGAGTTTCTGGGCATTTAATGTGCATAATTCAAATTTGAACTACAAGCACGTGCTCCAGTGCACCAAAGTTGTTTAAAAAATCACATGTGTGTCCTTGGGTGAATTACTAGGTCCCATGCAAGAGATGAGAGTGAAATTCAAACATTTGGGCGTCGTGGCTCGGCCGGAAAGATTGAGAAACTTGGTTTTTTTAATTCCTGTAATCCAAAACACGCCTGAAAATCATGAAACTTGGTATGGCTCATGACATGGCACCAACATGTCATGGTAATTTTTCTGCCCGATTTGCGAAGACCCACACATTAACAATCAACAAAGTCATTTTGGAACAAGTGCTGTCATGTTACAAATCGGAAACACAAGTATTATTGAAACCGTCGGCGTTCGACTTACCAATTACGTGCGGCCGCACGTAATTGGTAAGTCGAACGTAATTGGTAAGTCGAATTACCACAAGTCCCCTTTTTTATTGGATAGGAGGTGTCGTGCAGGGTAGCTATTTGAGTACGGGAGGCGTGCGATCAGACCACTGTGCGTGCTCATCGGGATGGGAGCCCTTTGACCGCTACCCGCCGCGCACCTCCCTCCCAACGTCTCCATTAATGGCGCCCGAGCACCTGTTCTATGGCGTGGCTATATGTCTCACTGGACTGAGATTTAAGAGAGAGAAATGAAAATCTGAAAAGAAAGTTTTGCACGGATCATGATGTAAGATCTGTCGGACCTATATAGCATCGACTGCGACTTATAGCAAGCATGATGAATATAAGGACGATGACAGTGGATAATAATTGTCTTACATATTTAGAAACATAATTAAAAAAAGCCACATGCGGCAACGCCCGAAATACACAAGGGCAAAAGACGAAGGAAGACAACGATCTGGCTCGCTGATCTCTACTTTCTTGATGTGTTGCTGTAGGCCACGGGAACTAGTCTCCGCGGCGAGTGGCAACGAGCTCTTTCTTGTCCTTAAGATGCTGCTTGAGAGCATCCACGGATTCCTCCACCAGCCTTCTGCGCTCGATGCGCAGCTTGTTATTCTCGTCCATAAGTTTCTTGACGATAACGCCGGTCCTCTTCAACAAGGCAGTGGTCTGCTCCTGCCGCTCCGCACTTCCGACGATCTTCGCCCTCAGTAGGTCGCGCTCGGCCCGGAGCTTCGCATTGCTCTCATTTAGTTGCCGGATGACGTGGGTAGACTGTTCAAACGAGGCTTTCAGGTCATCCTGCAACCTCTCCCACCTGGAGATCTGATCCATCTGCCTAAGGACGAGGGCACGCATGCGCCTGGAAGAGTCCTCGCCTGCCCGCGAGGCATTTTCCCAGGCCGCCGCAGTGAGGGAGGACATCTCTGCTGCATTCGCGGCGCGACGGGACATCTCTTCTGCTTCCGCGGCGCGGCCGGGCCAGCCTGCTGCATCGACAGCGCGGCGGGTCCTCTGTGTTGCTTCGGCGGCGCGGCGGGACCTCTCTGCTGCTATGGCCGTGCGGCGGCACATGTTGGCTGCTTTCGCGGCGAGGCGGGACATCTTTCGCTCCCGCTTCCAGGCTCGCCTCTCCCTGGTGTCAATCTCTCGACCCAGAACTCACACTGGCCATGGCGGATGCAAGGGAACGATGATGAATGACTTGTTTGTTTTTGACTTTTTGTGGATGAGGAGTTGAGGAGGAATGTGCAGTCATCTTGGAGTAGTAGTATTTATAACCGCGTAGTAATACGCTCCTAAGTGGGAAACCGTTTAGGTTTTGATCGGTGTGAACATGTTTGCAATTTGGAATGTGACGGGACGCGGCCTCCTGTTCTTCTAAAAAAATTGTTCCGGGACGCATGCTCAAACTTTGCTGGTGGTTATAAGTGCGGCACTATTCCCGAAAGGCGTAACGTGGGCACGTACGCCTACTCGGCCGCGTGCGTGGCGTTTGTACCATAGGGTGCACCGCAATAGGCAATGTCAGCACACGTCTTGTTCCAACAACCGTGCGCGCTCATTATTACCATCGCGCACGCTTCTTTTAATTAGAATGGGTGTGCCCGTCTAGCGCACACACGTTGATCTATCTAACTGTTTCAGTTTGTTGTGGCTAATCGCAAATAGTTCATCCATGTGAAGTGTATGCCATCAATTGCAGACACTTTGATCTGGCTTACCCGTTTCTGTTATGTTGCGTAATCGCAAACAGTTAATCCTTCTGAAGCGTATGCCCTCAATCACACACACCTTGATCTGGCTGGCCATTTCTTTTGTGTTGCCTAATCACAAACAGTTCGTTCGAGTGAACCGTATGCTGTATATCACACACACCTTCATCTGGCTGACCGCTTCTTTTGTGTTGCCTAATCACAAACAGTTCATCCGAGTGAACCGTATGGTCTATATCGAACACGCCTTCATCTGGCTCCCGTTTCTTTTGTTCCTCCTCATCGCAAATACTTAATTGAACTGAACCGTACGCCCTTCATCGCACACACAACTAAAACCTGAACCGTGTTTGATGCATATGTCATCGCAAACGTTTTATACATTTCTGACGGTTTTCATACACCACCGTTTGCGATTATGGTATCGCATGCAGTTTCTCGAAGAGTCTCTGATTGTAGTGTCGCGTTACCAGCATCCTGTAGTAGTGACTGTTTGTCTTCAAATACCTCGTGTTTTCAAGACTTTCATAAAAATTGCCTATTCACCCCCCTCTAGTTGATAACTAGCAGTTTCATGTTGGCATCACTGAAGTCTTTCTGTCTGTGTGATTTGAAGACTTATTATACTTGAGGACTGTGTATCCTCTAGCCGGTTAGGCATCATGTCCTGAGGATCCAAGAGTCATTGTGGATCGCCGGTGAACGGAGTATGTGAATGTTTGGAAGTCTACCTTGAAGACTTACTAGAGTGATTGGGCAAGGACTAAGTGTCCCTAGCTCACGGGGAATAAGGTGAAGACATGGTCTTCTGAGTTCAATCTCAGTCTCCCTAACCAGACGTATAGTTGTCATGGCAACTGGAACTTGTCTACCAAATCCTTGTCTACGTCAAGCACCTGGTTCTATCTCCTCCCCTTTATTCACTATTTAGCTTTGTGAAGTCATTGCTTATCTGTCCTGTTAGGCTTCATAGTGTGAAGACATTCTTCTCTGATTGCATATTTGTCTTCATACTGTGCTCCTACTCCGATCTGTTCTACCTAGCTGCTATTTGTCTTCGTGCTTTCATTGTACTGTTCACTTGACTATGGCTTGGCTAGAGTAGTTTATCTTCCGTTGCTTACTGTGTAGGTTGTATTTGGTTGTCAGTCTTCGAAGACATTGCCTGTCTTGAAGACTTTCATAAAAATCGCCTATCCATCCCCCTCTAGTCGATAACTAGCACTTTCAGATACCCCGATGTCGTCATCCACCACAACCGCAACCGCAACACCCTCCACGGCTAGTAGTTGAAGCCGAGGCCGAGCTGCCTCCAGGACGCCGACGTGTGCCGTACCCGAGCCAGTTCAACCATGTCGTCCTGCGCCTCACCGATGTCGCTCCAACGTCGCCATCGTCCACCGCGCCGGAGCTATTCCCGCTACGTCGTCCTTTGCCGCCTCGGATCTGCTTCCCCTCCGCCGACAAACGGCCACCGCAACACAGTCAACAATTTGGCCATGGGTTCATCCAAGGTTCCACCCTCCTCCACAACATCAATTCCCCCGGTAAAAAGAAGAACATCGCCGCGATATCATGAGGGCACAACACTGGCAACTGGAATTTAGCCATGGGTTCGTCCAAGGCTCCACCCTCCTCCACAACATCAATACCCCCGGCAAAAAGAAGAACATCTGCCCGTTCCTTGTAGATCGGATGGTTCAGAAAAAACTCGAGTGAACTATTTATTTTCAGTCGACTGTTATTTTGATAGGACCACATGTGGTGGTGTGCTGGAGGTGTACCTGCATTTCCCAGCCATCCCTGTGCTCATATATTACAAAATCTTACGGAGTACTAGAATCTAATTTCGTTTGCCATGCAATGTTGTAGAGCTATCATATGTCTCCTGTCATTTCTTTTTCGGCCACCTGCTATCAGCTACTTTTACAGTGCACTAGTTCTGCAAACACTTCACCCATACTCTCACTATTGTTTTTTATGCATGGGTATTTCAGCCTCTGCCAAACTATTGGTAGAAACACGAAAGAAAAGGGAGAAGTCGCTCTAGCTTTGTTCGCGGGTAGGCAAGACACATTTCGGCACTTTAATGGGTGTAGTGTCAGCAGATGGAGACGGTAAATGTAGCTCTGGAGTTGATGATCTCGCTCGCCATGAACCACCATCCCAGGTGCTTGCTTTAACTTTGCGGTGTCATGTGTGGTGGCATGTTGCATATGGTGTCTAGCTTGTATTCGAAAGGCCGAAGTCGGTCTTTATTAAGATAAGGAAAGATACTTTTTACATGAACCACCATCTCGGGAGCACCAGAAGCCAAATAGCTAGTTAGGGCACTAGCCAAGCCAGTGACAAGCCCATCACAGATAGGCATCACTTGCAAGCCAACTAAAAAGCCACGGTGGTGGTGAAGCAGCCTGCCTCCCACCAGGCTCTCAGGTCCTAGATGATCATGCTCACCACTCCAGCCAGGTGTCTAGCTTGTATTACTTCCAATTTGCTCAAATTGCGTTTTCTTAGCTTAGACATTATACCTTTGAATATGACATGCCTTCCTGTTTTTGGTACATACTACTACATCTGTCTATTAACCATGTTCTTACATCAAACTGGTGTCCTTGTGTATCCCTCATGAATCACTTATGATGAGATAGTCAGGCCCGTGGACTACTGTGAGAAAAGATCCTCCTTTAAAGAATGCAGTGTCAGCCTCCCCACATGATTCTCAATAAACAACAAGGCTAGATGAAGATAGTCAACGTAGCTGTGTAGTTGATGACCACATTTCCCCTACACCACCATCGCAGGTGCTTGCTCTAACTTGCCAGCGTGATATGTGGTTGCATGTTGGATATGGTGTGTAGATTGTAATTCTTCCAATCTGATTAAATTGCATGTGCTATTCTTCTTAGTTTATACATTATACCTCTTAATGTGACATGCCTTCCTGTTTTTGGTACATAGTACATCTGTCGATTAAGCATGTCCTTACATAAAACTACTGTTTTTTGTATCCCGCATCAATCAATTATGACGAGACACCTTTAGTATATGTAGTGTGATGTTGGTTGCATCTTTCATACGATTTATAGCATGCACCACTTCTAGTTGAAATGCCATTTATGATGGGATGCTTTTAACTTGGCAGAGTCATATTGGTTGCATCTTTCATGTGGTGTCTAGCTTGCATTGCCTCTAATTTGTTGAAATGGCTTCTGCTTAGTTTACACAAATAGTTGTGAATATGCCATGTTGTCCTGTTTTTCGTACATATTCCATCCTCGTATCATGTGTTTGCCTTACATCAAAGTAGTGATTGTCAGTATCATGCATGAATGAGTTCTGAAGAGTGCAATTTATTGCTTTTTCTTGTCGGTTTTACTTGACAAGGAAAAATCAATAAAGTGGAAGGAAATTAGCAAGGCAGTGGATAAAGGTGCTCCTTCCGACCAACTGAAACGGAGGGCCTCTATAGATTCTACTCTGCCATCCCCCCAAGAAGATTTGCAAGACAACACATGCATAGACACAGAACGTAGTTGTGTTGATGATGAGCACGTCTCCCCTAGTCCACCATCACAGGTGCTCCCTCTAACTTGGTACTGTTATATGTGGTTGCATGTTATGTATGATGTCTAGCTTGTATTGCTTCTAAATTTGTTGTATTCCATCTGCTTACTTTACACATTATACTTGTGAATAAGACACGTGTTCCTTTTTCTAGAACATACAATATCTGTCCATCACACCATGTTCTTACATCAAAGTACTACTATTGTGTAACCTGCAACAATGACTTATCATAAGACACATTTAACTTGGGAGTTTGATATAGGTTACATCTCACATTCTTTTCTAGCTTGTAACACTTCTAATTTGTTGAAATGGCACTTATGACGAGAAAGTTTTAACTTGGTAGAATGATATTCGTTGCATCTTACATATGGTGTCTAGCTTCATTGCTTCTAATTTGTTGAAATGCCTTCTGCTTAGTTTACACATCATAGTTGTTAATATGCAATGGCACTAATTACGAGAGACCTTTAACTTGGTAGTGTGATGTTGTTTGCATCTTGCATATGATTTATTTCTTGTACTGCTTCACATTTGTTTAAATACCAGTTATGATGAGACACTGTTAATTTGGCAGAGCGATATTTGTAGCATCTTTCATATGGTGTCTACCTTCCATTGCATTGCTTCTAATTTATTGAAATGCCTCCTGCTTAGTTTACACATCATAGTTCTGATTATCTCATGTCGTCCTGTTTTTCATACATATTACATTCTCCTATCATGTGGTTGTCTAACATCAAAGTTAAATTCGTCTGTATCACGCATCAATTTGTTCTGAAGAACTAAATTTCTATTCTTTTTTCTTGTCGGCTTGACTTGGCATGGCAAAGAGAAAGAGGAAGGAACACAGAATGGCAAGGGATGGAGTTAGTACTCAGGATGCACAAAAACGGAAGCGGAAGAATTATGCAGATTCTGCTGGTACTAATGGTGCAATAGAAGGTCAAAGTCCATTGGAAAATTGTAGAAACACGGTACACCCTGCTACACCAGCTAGAAAACAATCCAAACAAAAATGAATAGTTGCCACCAAACAAGCAACGACAAACCTAGTTGTTGCAACACCTTCTTTCACAATACCAACATCTGCACGAGTTACTCGTTTGGTAAGTCTGCTGGCGGCAAGTTCCCAAGCTCCCTTTCCACCCGACACACTTGCAAAGCACTCTTGACACAAGACGAGTTGGCAAGATCAGATGAACCTTGTGAGCTTCAACAACAAGAAGGTAGTTGCTCCAATCAAGTTACAGTTGCATGCTTCTTTATATGTAGTCTCATAGTTTTATGTACACTAACACTCCCCATGTTCGTTGTTGAACTAGCACCTAGGTGTAAGAGGAAACAGAAATCAAGGATAATGCTTGACATGTTAACTAAATCTAGAGGAGGAAGAATGGAGATCCATTTTGAGGCAGGTTTAAAAAGGCCACGTGATGCTACATAGTCAGCCAAGTTAGTATCAGAGGCAGTCGTTGCCCTTAGGTATCATGCACGTATCCTCCCAACATGGATTCAGTACAGGAATGACAAAGAAGAAACCAGGTTTAACACCTTCCTCGACCATTTATCTATAAGTATGGTTATGTATGTAAATTAGTAATATCGTCTTGCTTTGTCCCATACTTTCTAGGTTGCTAGTAACGAGACTCCCATAATTTTCAACAGATGAGGTTCAAGTTGGATAGCCAATATGATGCAACCAGACAAGCATGCACCATGTTTTCAAGTCTGCTCTGCGACAATATCAATATAACTTGAGGAAAACTCACTTTGAAGGCAAGGCTAACAGTTAACTTGCCCAAACATCTCCAGTGGAAAATATATCAGATGAAGACTGGAGAGGCCCTGTTAAACACTGGTCTAATACAAAGTATCAAGTACATTATATATATGTGATCAGATCACATGTTGAACTCCTATTTACGCATGTGGCTCACAAATTTATCTTTTGTAGGTGAACTGTTCAAAGAACAAGGCCAGCCGTACGAAAGTGAAATTCCAACAGACGACAGGATCTCGTAGCTATATTGCACACTACGAGGCTCTTGTAACTAGCTGCTGTTTCACTCTTTTCGTTGTGCCATATTATCAGATCTATATTGACTTGCTCCAAATGCAGAGGAAAGCCTGCAAGGACCAAAAAGTACCTAAATCAAATGTTATGGAAATCTTCAAGGACTGCCACACCAACAAGATGAAGGGCATGACTACACCAGTCATAGCCGCTGTTGTAAGTCCTTAATCCTCATGACTTTTAACTACTACTTACTCTGACTTGTGCATTGAACTGCACGGTTTGCAGCCAATGTCTATTACTCTTTTTAATTCTGTACATAATTGTCTTAGCGTATCATTGCACCTTACAAGGTTTAAAAGAGAGGACTAATGTTCCTTTGATCTTGATCTGTAATCTAGTTACGTGCTGGACTTGCCTACACAACGTTACAATTGCCTGTTTGTCTGTTCTCAGTTGTTTTGTGATATGAATGATGTCATACCGTGCTTACTGTATTATAAACTTTGCCTCTTTATCCTTAGCTGTCAATACAATGTGAAGAAATAGACAATACATTAGCCGTGGTACATGGTCATGTATTTGGAACCTGGTTTTATTATGTACTTTGCAGTAAAATACAACTAATATTTTACATGGGTTCACCAGAATAAGTTCTGTATATAGACCAAAGCTATTTTGTTTGGTTTTGCTGCCTCTTTAATATCTTCTGTTCTGGTACTACTAATTTAAAAACTCAACTTTTCAGCAAGCTATGGAACAAATGGTGGAACCGCCACCTTCTGAAGGTGACGAGGCAACTATAATCGCAATGTCACCTCTTCTGCAATGGGTCAGTACCTGTCCACTAACATTGCCAAAAGCACGCTCATGCGTAATACTTGGTTAGTTGTTAAGGCAATCTCATCCAAACTGCCTCATGATCAAGATATGCAAGCTCAAAACATTGTTATATATGCGCTCCAGACACAAGTCCAATCCCTAACAGAGACCCTTTGTGAAACAAGGACAACCATTGTTCAATGTCGTCCATATGCATGGTTTTGAAACCAGACTATCAGACATTTGCTATGTTGTTCAGGAGCCTAGGAGAAATGAAGGTAAAAGTTATGGTGCTCCATCGGACAGTACTACATGAAAACGTAATAGTCAGGTCAAATTAACTGAGCTTCTGAACTTCTGGTTGTGCATTTATATGCCGAACTGTTAACTTTTATGCCAACCTTCCTTTTGTTTTATGGTTGTAATTTGTTTTGTTGCGATACAAAATTTGTTCTTAACGTGCAGCGACCGGCTGAGAAAAACAGCAAGCCATTTTTGTATAGTGTAGGGTCTTCCCTATATTTGCACTGGTGGCGAACTTTGATGCCCAGTGGATGTAATATGTGCAATCGCCTTAATAGCCTAGCGTTAGTTTCAGGCTTATTTATTTCCATAGTCTTATTTTCCTTGGGTTGCTAGTGGCCGCAACAACCATGGGTCGTAGGATTCATGGGCCTCCTATGGGCCATCGGATAAATGGGCTTCCAACGGGCCATAGAATCAGTGGGCCTACTACGGGCCATCGGATAAATGGGTCGTAAACGGGCATAATTGGTATCGGGTGAGCATAGTAACGAGCCGTTAACAAGGCCGAAAGATAGCAAAGGCTTAATTCTTTCACATGCATAATGGGTCGTTAATGGGCTAGAATACATGACGGGTTGGAAACGGCGCAACGGGTTAACAGGCCACAAACGGACCGATTCTAACCACGGGCTGAATTTGGCCCATTAGGGGAACATGCGAATAACGGGCCAGAATTAATCGAGGGTCGGAAAGGAGCCCAAGAATGTATGGGCCGTCAGTAGGCCGAAAGCTAAGACGAGATGGAAATGGCCCATGTGAATCATGGGCCGTCAATGGGTATAATGAAATTTATTGTTTATTATGGGCCAAAGTCACCACGGGCCACTAAAGGGCCCAAAGATACGAAAGGCCTCATATGGGCCGAAAGACGTCGTGGGCCATACATGGGCCAAAAATGAAACAGGCAGGTATTATACTAGACGGCCCACATGACGTTATTGGGCCGAATTCGGGAACGCCATAACGGGCCGCGAATTACCGGACCGTAAAATGGGCTATATGCGAACAGACGGTTAACACGCTTTTCATGGGCCGGCCCGCTTGCTTTTGACCAAGTCAAATGGGCCCGCCTGTGTAAGCTAAATGGGCAAGTATTGGGCCGTCCCACGTGTCGACATATCATAGGCGCCTCTCTAACCCAATGACGAGCTGACACGTGGTTCTTGTGGCCAACAAGAATTTTACACGTGGAAAATCCCCATTGGTCTCGGCTGTTAGCGGGTTATCGGATGCTAAATGGAACCCGATAGCTTAACGGCGACCTGTTACGGTGGAAGCCACGTGTCGGTTTCCCTTGACGAAAACACTTCCTTGACGCGGTATTTATTGTCATGGAAGTGGACACTTCCGTGATGATAATTTCAGTATTGTCATGGAACACTTCTACGACAGCACAGGTATGACTATCTTGATTCTATCATAAAATCATCATGGATGTACATGCACGACAGAAAACGTGACCTACTGTGGCAAACATGTATCATCATGGAAGTGTTTTTCTTGTAGTGTACGCAATGTTAAATTATAATTTTAGTGATTTGTTACAGTACGGAATGACAAGGCTTTGCATTGATTTATACTAATGTATCTTACGAGTTCTTGTTGAGTTTTGTGTGGATGAAGTTTTGAAGAATTAGGGAAACCGTGATATGAGAGGAATGAAGAAGACACAAGAGCTCAAGCTTGGGGATGCCCAAGGCATCCCAATTTAATATTCCTAGAAGTCTCAAGTATCAAAGCTTGGGCATGCCCCGGTAGGCACCCCACTGATACGTCTCCAATGTATCTATAATTTTTTATTGTTCCACGTTGTTATATTATCATTCTTGGGTGTTTTACAATCATATTATAGCAACTTTATATCATTTTTTGTGACTAACCTATTAACATAGTGCCCAGTGCCAGCTGCTGTTTTTTGCTTGTTTTTTACTTTGCAGAATATCAGTACCAAACGGAGTCCAAACGCAGTGGAACTTTTTGGTGATTTTTTGGACCAGAAGACAACTTGGGAGTCAAGGAAGCACCTGGGGGGAGGCCAGTGGGGCCCACAATACACCAGGGCGCGCCAGAGGCCCCTGGCGCGCCTTGATGCGTTGTGGGGCCTGCGGGGGTTGAGGGAGTCCTGGATTAAGGGGTCCTCGGGCGTCCGGACTATAGTGCGTGGGCCGGACTGATGGGCTGTGAAGATACAAGACCGAAGACTATCTCCCGTGTTCGGATGGGACTCTCCTTGGCATGGAAGGCAAGCTTGGTGTCCCAATATGAAGATTCCTTTCTCTGTAACCGACTTTGTACAGCCCTAGTCCCCTCTGGTGTCTATATAAACCAGAGGGCTTAGTCCGTAGGGACAAGGATAATAATCATAGTCATACAGGCTAGACCTCTTGGGTTTTAGCCATTACGATCTCGAGGTAGATCAACTCTTGTAATACTCATATTCATCAAGATAAATCAAGAAGGAAGTAGAGTATTACCTCCACAGAGAGGGCCCGAACCTGGGTAAATATTGTGTCCCTTGTCTCCTGTTACCATCGACCTTAGACGCACAGTTCGGGACCCCCTACCCGAGAACCGCCGGTTTTGACACTGACATTGGTGCTTTCATTGAGAGTTGCGCTGTTCCATGATCAAGAGGTTCGATGGCCCCGTCAATTATCTACAACAATGCTGTTTAGGGAGAAGCCTTCCTCCCCAGACAGATCTTTGGATTCGGCGGCTTCGCACTACGGGCCAACTCGCTTGGCCATCTAGAGCAGATCGATAACTACGCCCCTAGCCATCAGGTCATATTCAGAAGCTTGAACTATGTCACGGACATCTGCGGAGACTTGATCTTCGAGGGATTCGAGACCGCGGCAGTAGATGCTCCCTGTCAACACGATGAACATGACCTAAATCTGTCATCGAACCATACCCAGGAGATAGCGCCTGCGACTGCCCCGACCCTAGATCCGGAGCAGATCATGCCATCCAAGGACGGGAGGCTCAACCGCCATGGAGGCCGCAGACTCAGCGGCGTTGGAGCCGCACACAGACCCAACCCCAAGTGAGATCTGTGTTACCGGAACCTCAGACACGTTTCCGGCTACAGGTTCCGAAGCATGTGCATCTGCGCATGACGAGCTTGATCGGGCGTCGATCGTCGAATTCAGCTCCGCGGACATCTTTCGGCACTCGCCTTTAGGGGACGTGCTAAACTCATTAAAAACACTCTCCTTAGTGGGGGACTCACGGCCGAATTATATCCGGTTCGAACTGGAGGCTGATAACGGAGAATTTAGCTTCCCACCCCCCGCCCACTTAATAGCCACTATCGAAGACTTAAATGACATGCTCGATTACGGCTTCCAAGACATCGACGGTATGGACGACGATGTTGGAGAGGAGCAGGTTGAAAACACGCCGTTCACCGGACAATGGACAGCCACCTCCTCATACGACGTATACATGGTGGATGCACCAAAAGAGAATAACAGCGATGACAAGGAAGATCCAGTTGAGGATAAACCTCCTGAGATACAACCAAAGCGCCGGCATCAGCGGCGCCGCTCTAAATCACGCCGCAGCAAAGACAGCAACACCGACACAGGAGAAGATAACACTCCGGACGGTGCCGAAGACAATGAAGACCCCGTTGAGGCAACTTCCGAACAAGATGAACGGGAAGACGGGCAAGTTAGCCCAGATGAACAGGCCACACATGAAGACTCGAAGGACAGTAATTATCTTCCGCTCTCCGATGATGAGGTGAGCCTCGTCACCGAGGATTTTATTGTGTCGGGGGAACCTCTCGAGCAGGAATGCTTTAAGCGCCGGCTAATAGCCACTGCAAGGAGCCTGAAGAAGAAGCAGCAGCAGCTTCAAGCTGATCAAGATCTGCTCAACGATAGATGGACTGATGTCCTGGCAGCCGAGGAATATGGCCTTGAACGCCCAGCCAAAAGTTGCCCGAAGCGCAAATTGCTACCTCAGTTCGATGGGGAGGTGATGCCTACTACACAACCTTCTTCTTGTAGACGTTGTTGGGCCTCCAAGTGCAGAGGTTTGTAGGACAGTAGCAAATTTCCCTCAAGTGGATGACCTAAGGTTTATCAATCCGTGGGAGGCGTAGGATGAAGATGGTCTCTCTCAAGCAACCCTGCAACCAAATAACAAAGAGTCTCTTGTGTCCCCAACACACCCAATACAATGGTAAATTGTATAGGTGCACTAGTTCGGCGAAGAGATGGTGATACAAGTGCAATATGGATGATAGATATGGGTTTTTGTAATCTGAAAATATAAAAACAGCAAGGTAACTAATGATAAAAGTGAGCGTAAACGGTATTGCAATACTAGGAAACAAGGCCTAAGGTTCATACTTTCACTAGTGCAAGTTCTCTCAACAATAATAACATAATTGGATCATATAACTATCCCTCAACATGCAACAAAGAGTCACTCCAAAGTCACTAATAGCGGAGAACAAAGGAAGAGATTATGGTAGGGTACGAAACCACCTCAAAGTTATCCTTTCTGATCGATCTATTCAAGAGTCCATAGTAAAATAACACGAAGCTATTCTTTCCGTTCGATCTATCATAGAGTTCGTACTAGAATAACACCTTAAGACACAAATCAACCAAAACCCTAATGTCACCTAGATACTCCAATGTCACCACAAGTATCCATGGGTATGATTATACGATATGCATCACACAATCTCAGATTCATCTATTCAAACCAACACAGAGTACTTCAAAGAGTGCGCCAAAGTTTCTACCGGAGAGTCAAGACGAAAACGTGTGCCAACCCCTATGCATAAGTTCATGAGGTCACGGAACCCGCAAGTTGATCACCAAAACATACATCAAGTAGATCACGTGATATCCCATTGTCACCACAGATAAGCACATGCAAGACATACATCAAGCACTACAAAAAAATACACTTCCGTGATGATACGTGTTTGTCACAGTAGGTCACGTTTTCTGTCATGCATGTACATCCATGACAAATTTATGACAGAATCAAGATAGTCATACTTGTGCTGTCGTAGACGTGTTCCATGACATTACCAAAATTATCATCACGGAAGGGTCCACTTCCATGATGATAAATCGCGCGTCACAGAAGTGCTTTCGTCAAGGGTGACCGACACGTGGCATCCACCGTAACGGAACGCCGTTAAGCTATCAGGTCCAGTTTTGGATCTGATAACCCGTTAACAGCCCCGACCAATGGGGATTTTCCACGTGTAAAATCATCATTGGCTGGAGGAAACACATGTCGGCTCACCGTTGGGACAGATGTCATCCACTCATTGGACCCAAAGCGCCTATGATACGCCGACACGTGGCACGGCCCAACAGAGGCCCATTCGTGTGAAAAGGCCGGCCCGTTTGACTTGGTCAAAAGGTGGTGGGCCGGCCCACGGCAAGCCTGTTAACCGCCTGTTCACATATAGCCCATTTACAGCCTGCTATCCCAAGGCCCGTTTACGGCCTATCCGAATTAGGCCCAGTAGTGTCATATGGGCCGTCCAATATAATTCCAGCCCATTTTAACTTCCGGCCCATGTATGGCCCATGACGTCTTTCGGCCCATATGAGGCCCTTAGTAACCCTCGGCCCCTTAACGGCCCGTGGTAAAACTGGCCCGTAATGAACAGTGTATCACTTTATACCCATTAACGGCCCATTATTCCGTTGGGCCGTTTCCAGCCCATGATATCTTTCGGCCTTCTCAGGGCCCATTTATTCTTGGGCTCATTTCCAGCATTTGGTTACTTACGGCCCGTTACTGTCATTTTCTGCTTGTGGGCCAAATTCAGCCTGTGGTTACAGTCGGCCCGTTTGGGCCGTTTTCATGTCGAAAAAAACCCGTTGGGCTGTTTTCATAGAGTTATCAAATATGGCCAATAAACGGCCCGTTATTGTCCACGATTAGTACGGCCCATGATTGGCGAAATGATGATACGCCCCGTAGAAGGCCCATGGATCCTACGGCCCATAAAAGGCCCATGGATCGTACGGCCCGTAGAAGGCCCATGGATCCTACGGCCCGTATAGAAGGCCAATGGATCCTACGGCCCATAGAAGGCCCATGGATCATACGGCCCGCAGGAGGCCCATGGTTACAACAGTCCGTGTGTTGCCATGATTATTTTGGCCTAGTTTCCAAAAATAGGTTATTGTGGCCACTAGAAAAACACAGAAAAAGAACTGCAGTGACTACAAGCAAACAACTAAACAAGACAATAAGGAAATAAATAAGCAAGCAATTAACGCTAGCCTATTATCGCTATTACACATATTACATCCACTGGGCATCAAAGTTCGCCACCAGTGCAAATATAGGGAACAAAGCAGCATATTACATACACTGGCCGTCAAAATTGGCCACCAATGCAAATAAACGCGGCAGCAAAACAAGAGCATAACTGAAACAACTTCATAAGAGCTCAAGAAACGTGGTATCCACCATGCTGGCAATAACCTTAGCAAGCTTATTAGCGTTGTCCTGTTTGGCGCTAAAATCCTCCAATGCTTGTTGTTGCACCAGAAAGTATTCATCTGAATGCTCCGGGGACTTCTGCAGTCCTTCCGCTTCTTGTCGCAGCACAGCTGATCGATGTCTTTCTGCTTGTAGTTGAGACTCAAGAAACCGAACTGATTCAGACAGTGAGTTTGAATAGCTTGTGCAGGCGGTAGTGGCCAGTAACTCCAACACTAAACCAAGATAGGACTTTGGGGTTGTCTCACTGTCTTCGAGATAGTCTTCCTTAGCTGTTTTATCAGCTTTGTTGGAGACCAACAAGGATGTGTCACTATCCTGAACCTTATCTGCATTACTTCCTTTACCATTGCAAGGCACTCTTCCCCAATATTCTATCAGAATTCTAAAAGAAGAAACAAGCAGACACATTACAGTTTAGCATGTACTAGTATATGAAACTCATTTCGGTGAACCAGTTCATTAGTAAGGTGGACAGGATTAAACTACCAAGTCTTCTATTGCCAAGTACTAGTACATAATAAAAGCATCAAACAAACATATGTCTATGTCCTATGGTCACTGCATTGTCTTGCCAAATCAAAATAGAGACACGGTTCAAATCATACCAGTTCAAGACAAAGCAGCAGTGAAAGAATACAAAGCGTGGGAAACTACACGGCACAACAAGATTTCAGATGGGTACCACGGGTCTACATGTACAACAACACTATTGGCTCTGTTGTGATGCTAGTAATGTGCATGATATGAGAAGTCAACTGCATACACAATTGAAATTGAAATCAACAGAGCTATTGATAAGAGCAAGCATGTTAAAGAAACATGCGTGAACATACCTGCTGTGCCATTGAAGTTTCGATTGGATCCTTCAACTTAAAAATAAGTTTGTATGAGTAAATATAGTGATACAAGAGCAAAGCAGTATGCACGATAGCAATCATAGTTAAAAAAGGCGCGCCTAAGCGAGCGCTTAAGCGCGCATAGGCTCTAGGCGTGGGCGAAACGCATTGCGCATAACTACGCTTAATCTGTGCATAACTGCGCATAAGCATGCGCTTTGGTCAGTAAAGCGCAAGGCGGTGGCAAAACGCACAATTAACGCCTAGTGCTTTTTTGAACTATGATAGCAATGGAATCTTAAATTAGAACAGTTGTTCTTCAGGTTTAGGCACTTGATCTACATGAACAGAGTACAGTAAGATGCAAGAATATAGTACTTATAGAAAATGAGCTCATAGACCTTACCACATTCTTGGTTCGGGACCAGTACAGAACAAGGCGTTCCCAGTCATCGTCCAGTAAATGTGTCTCAGGAGAATGTAAGGGAATTTGATGAGTTTCTTTGCCAGTGAAGTACGTTTTCTTCAGGTAATTCCGATACTGCCACCAAGCATTCTTGAAGATAGCAGAGGTATTAGCACAGGTTACCTCATCCTGAGTTTCCAAATCGGTCCTTCTCTATAGAGAAAAATGGGAAAAATTGTTGTATTATAACCATCATGGAGGTAGGATGTATGGGACAAAGCAAAGTAATTGCCATGAATAACATTACTTACACATAACTCCTAGACAAACACCTGCAACTGGCATTTTCCTTCATATTCAGTATAATATTTCCAAGATGGGAAGATACGCACATACGATTTAACAACATCAAATGCGATAGATGCTAAACTACGACTAGCTGGTTGTGCTTCCTCCACAGGAATAGGCGTACTAACTGGTGGAGTTGGGGTTCGCCGTGGTAGTACTGGCCCTTTGGGCACTGGAGCTGCCTTACTAACTACTCCTGTTTGGGAGCTCTGTGGTGGAGATGGTGCTGTGTCAACAGGAACTGGGTTACTATCTGCTGGGGTTGGGGTTAGATTGGGTGAAGCTGGTTCTCTGTCCATCGCAGTAGGGGTACAATCTGTGAGAGTTTGGGTTATGTGTGGTAGGGCTGGTTCTCGTGCATGTACAACCGGGGTGCTATCTCCACCAAGAGGTAGCACTGTTTTATTTGAAGACCATGTTTTTAGTCCGCTAGATGCTGGCATCACCCACTCCAATTCAAATGGCTGATAAACAGGAAACATAGTTGAATGTACAGACATTGTATGACAGACAGATGCAATAGATAGTGTGGAAAAAAGAGGGCATGAAATAGTTGACATGTATATTGTTTAACTAAAACGGATAGCATGACATAATTTCACATATATGATGTCTATCTAAACTGGATAGCATAGCATAACATAATTCAAAGATATGATGAACAACTAAACAGGATCGCATGACATAATTCACCTACATGTTATCTAAGTAATCAGGATCGCATCATTTAATTCACATATGTGATTTATATGCTAAACAGAGGGCATTGGATATGATGTCTGAACTAAGAATATGGTGTTGAATATTGTGTATATGATGTCTAATCTATGCAATGCAAGACACCATATGCCTGATATGAGCAGTATAACCGTGCCAAGTTAGAGCATACACCTCGGTCGGGGAATAGGACTGGTCATCTGTCTCTGAATCCATCTCTGAGGAGCTATCGGGACCCAACAAGAGATCTGCTTTGACAGGTAGCACTGTCTGCGCTGAAGGCCTTGTTTTCACTCCAGATTTTTCAATCTCCCACCCAAATGGCTGATTCACAGGAAGAGTAGTTTAATGTACAAACATTGTCGAGAAATGGAAATGTAATGAAGAAAAGGATGGGCAAGATATCATTCAAATATATGATGCCTGGTTAAACATGATGGCATTGCACATTTCACGTATATTATGGCTGGCTAAAAGATATGAGACTGCACAATTCCCATATATGATATAGAAACTAAACAAGTGGCATTACAGAACATGTCTAAACTAAGCAGATGACATATATGATGTCAAAAGTAGGCACTGCAAGGCAACATATGCATGATATGACTAACATCATCATGCCAAGGTAGAGCAAACACCTTTGGGGGTAAATAGGAGTGGTCAGCGGCGTCTGAATCCGCCTCAGAACAGATATCTTCCTCTGGATTACAATCTAGAGAGGTGTAACGCCCCGGATCCAATGCGCCAGGTGCCATCCAGTTATTCGTCATTATTGCCATGTCGTTTGTTTGTGTGTTGCATTTTGCCATGTCATCATCTGCATTTCATCTGCATGTTTTTCAAAACTTACATCCGGCCTTTTTCCCTGTTGTCCGTTTCGCGATCCGACTCTCCCACACACGCCCGTCGCCACTCTCAGACCTTGTTTCGTGAGCGGGAGAAAAACGTTCTTGGAATGGCCGAGATTTGCCGAGTGGCCTTGGTATAGCACCGACAGACCACCCGTCAAATTTCGTTCCATTTGGAGGTCGTTTGATGCCCCAACGGTTAACCGCGTAGTCCAAAACCCCTCTCTCTTTGCAGCCCAACACCTCTTCCCACAGCCCACTAACCCATCCAAACCCCCTCCATGCTCTCAGTCGTTCGATCACGATCGTGTGGGCGAAAACCGCTCCTCTTTTGGAGTCTCCTAGCTCCCTCTACCTATAAATATGTGATCCCCTCCGAAAATCCCGTAGTCCAAAACCCTAGCCTTCTTCCACCTCGCACCACCGGACAGATCCCCGCCGCCGGACACGTCCAGCCTCCACCTCACCCCGGCGAATCGCGCGCCGCCACCTCAGCTCCGCCGCCTCCCGCGCCCAACCAGGAGGCGCCACATCAGCGGCCGCCGACCCTCTCTCTCCTCCCACCCCGCCGCGGCCCGCCGGGCCCAAGGACGGCCCCCGCGGCCCGGAACCGGGCCGAGCCTGCCTCGCCGCCGCCTGGCGCGTTCCCGCCGCCCGAGGCGCCCGACCCCGCTCTCCGCCGCCGGCGCCTCCCCGCCGCCGTCCCGCCGCCGTCGTCCGCCCCGGCCGTCGCCGCCCGTGCCCCGCCGGCAGCCGCCGCCCTGCGCCGGGGTTGCGCCGCCGCCTGCGCCGCCCCGGTGCCCCGCCGCCCGGTCGCCGCTTCGCCGGCCGCCTCCTCGCCTCGCCGGAGGCGAGCTCGCCGGAGCTCTCCTCCGGTCGGATCCGGCGGGTGGGATCAGATCCACCCGCACGACAAACCAAACGGCTGCCTCATCCCGCACCACGCCGTCCCAGTTCCCGCCGTCCCGCGTTGACTTTTTCCCGCGAGGTGATTTTCGTCCAAGTCCCTGAAAACTCATGATATGTGTGCAACTTTGACCTGCTGTAACTTCTTGCACATAGCTCCGTTTTGCATGTATGATATATAAAAATGTTCATCATGAGATGTTCTTCATTTTGTTCCATTGTGCAATGCTTGTTTGAGTTCATCTTGATGCCTAAATCATGGTTGCAAGAGTGCTACATGATGTTAACTGCTGTCTGTTATCAGAACTTGATAATTTGTCTTTTTCATTGCATTTTGTGTGTGCATCCTATGAGCATGAGCTCTACATGTGTTTTCAACTACATCATGCCATCTTTACAGGTGTGCTTGTCTTGTAGTTTTGTGATCTATTTGGTGACTAGCACAAGCATGCAAAGTAGCCTCCGTGATGTTGCTGATTTCTGTGACTTGGTCATTTCTACCAAGTCTGTAGCTGTAACATTGTGATGCCATGTAAACCTGCTGTCATCATGAGTTCTATGCCTAATCTGGAGATGTTCATTAAGGATGTTTTGTTATAAATGTTATGCTCTATCCATCCATGCCCTTTTTTGCATTTATATCCTGCTGTAGATTGTTGTTATCTTGCTCTCAAATTGCTAAATAATGTTGCTGTCAGCATGTTAACATGAAGTTCAGTTTTGCCATGTGTTTTGCTAGTGATCCATGCTCCCTATGAACTTGATCTTGCCATGCTTAGCTTCATAATTATGCCATCTTACTGTTGGATGCCTTCACATGCCTTGAAATGGTTTGTGATGAGTGATTTGAGCTCACAAAGATGCCTTCATAATTCTGTTTATGCCATGCTCAATTTATCTGCCAAGTCTGAATCTGTTTATGAAAATTGCTATGTTCACATGGGTAGTATCATATCTTCTATGCCTTTTTGGCTCATGTTCATTAAGGAACTTTTGTTCTATGCAATTAGTAGATTCATGCCATGCCTTTGTTTGCTATGATATGTTCCTGTAACTTGTTGTTTGATAGCTCTAAACTTTGCAACCTGATGTTATTTCTACCATGCACAGTGATTTCTGCTAAGTCTGTGAAACTGTTATTATTTGCAAACTTGCCATGTCCTTTTGAGCATGTTCTAGTGATTTCTGGAGATAGCTCTGTGTTCATGTTTTGCCATGCTTTACCTGTACATCATGTCCATGCCTTTTGCTCTCATGTTAGGGTGTTGTAGTTTATTGTTTTGATGCTTGCAAGATGACCTTCACCTTGGATCTCACTACTATCATTGCTATGCTAGTTGTTTTGTTCTATCGCTATGCTGCGTTACCTACCACTTGCTTATCAAGCCTCCCAAATTTCCATGAACCTCTAACCTTTGCCACCCTTCCTAGCAAACCGTTGTTTGGCTATGTTACCGCTTTGCTCAGCCCCTCTTATAGCGTTGCTAGTTGCAGGTGAAGATGAAGTTTGTTCCATGTTGGAACATGGATATCATGAATTTTGTTGGGATATCACAATATTCTCTTATTTAATTAATGCATCTATATACTTGGTAAAGGGTGGAAGGCTCGGCCTTATGCCTGGTGTTTTGTTCCACTCTTGCCGCCCTAGTTTCTGTCATACCGGTGTTATGTTCCTTGATTTTGTGTCCCTTACGCGGTTGGGTGATTTATGGGACCCCCTTGACAGTTCGCTTTGAATAAAACTCTTCCAGCAAGGCTCAACCTTGGTTTTACATTTGCCTCACCTAACCTTTTCCCTTGGGAGTCGCGCATCCCGAGGGTCATCTTTATTTTAACCCCCCCGGGCCAGTGCTTCTCTAAGTGCTGGTCCGAACCGAGTAGACTGCGGGGCTTGTTGGGGATATAACTACTGGCGTAACCCGCCCAGGAGGGGCGGGTTACGTTACGGCGATTCATCATATGAAGCCCAATATCAAGCTTGAAGATGGCGGTTCAGTAAAGGGCTTAAAGCCCATAGGCGACTTAAGGCCCGTAGTGATAAACCGTCGTAATGGCATGACTTGTATTGTAAGGCAAGAATAGTAAAGAGACCGAGCCGGACACTGTTTATGAGCCGGCCGGGACTCTGAGAGCCGCTGGGCGTTAACCTCTATATATAAAGGGACTACCCAGCGGCGGTTCAAGAGAGGGGACATCAAATCGGTAGCCAGGCATAGCGGATTCGCTCCCTGGTCATCGAAACCCTAGTAATTCCACCTTAACTGGAGTAGGCTTTTACCTTCACCGTAAGGGGCCGAACCAGTATAACCATCGTGTCCTTTGTCCCGCTTTAACCCCTTTAAGCTTCCTAGTTGCGATGGCTCGACGACTAAGTCCTTTCACGAGGACATCTGCCGTGACAATTCCACGACAGTTGGCGCCCACCATGGGGCCAGCGCACGGTGGATTTGAGTTCTTGAAGGGCAGCTTCGAAGGGCTCAAGGGATACGTTGTGGGCCGGATGACCAAGAGTCGTCGTGGCAAGCTCTACATCGACAACGCAGGCTGGGGCCCAGACGCCGACTCAATCGAGTACGGGTACCGGGTCCCCTTTTGGCGGAATCCACGTTTTCATTGGCAAGATTGGTGAGCCGGGCCCTGAGCCGGACATCTGCACCGACCTCGTCGAGACGGCTCAGCGTGCGAGACCCGCCCGGACTCTGCCTACCTTGAAGTGTGCTTTCGTGGGATGCATCCGCGGAGGACTCTCTGAAGGATCTAGATCTGGCGATGAGACAGCCGTCTGCTCTGATGGTGAATCGTCCACAGGTGAGATGGACTCGTTGTATCAACTTCAAGACAGCAGGCTCGGGGGTTGTTCCGATGGCGACAGTATTCCGGACCCCTTTGAGCCGCCAAGCCGGGTTGGAATCTTCATGGCCGGCACGCAACCTGTTCAAAACTCCACCGCTGGGGCAGGAGGCCCTGTGCACTCGCCGGCTCATGTGCTGATGGATCTCACGGATAAGATGACTGCCCATTTAACCGCCACGGTTGTCCCAGCGGATCAAGCTCAACATGATGCAGAAGTGGCACAGTTAAAGCTGGATATAGTGCAAGCCAAGGAAGATCTGGCAGCGGAAGGAACCAGGATGGTCGCAGAACGGGCGGCTATGGACGCCCAGACTCAGCTGATTCAAGCGCAGTCTTTCCGGCTCACAATGGATCAGAATGCATCCAATGAGGTCATGAGAAGGAGGCATCAGAAGGCTCAATCTCGGCTCCCTCTGATTTATGATCCTCGAAACCTCTTCAACACGCCCGGTGCAGGGCCTAGTAACCCGCCAGAGGTGAACCGGATCACGGCACCCGGGGTTGGAATGCTGGTTCAGCCACAAGTGATGGGGCCTCCCCATGTGAATACTACCCCACCTCGATACATACCAATACCACCAGGTCATTACTCTAACCCATTGGAAAACATGATCGCTACAGCGGCACGACTGGCGGCTCTCCCGGTCGAGGGCGATTCTCCAACGGCGGTCGAAACCCGCAGGGTCAGAGAGCTTCTTCTGACGACTTTGGCACAGTAGGAGGCATATTCATATAGCCGGGATAGGATTCATTCAACCCCTCGTCCAAACCGGAGCCCGAGTTATAGCAGACACATGGTTTCGGCGGCCGGTTCAAGCAACGTCCGGTGCCGTGACTTGTCAGGTGGGCATGCCCCGGCGCATCATGGAGCCTTTAACGCGGTAGATTAAGACAGAGCACGTCAAGAGGCTAAGCAGGCGGCTCAGCTGACAGCTTACCAGCCCTTTCCGGTTTACCCGACGGCTTCTATCGGGGCAGGCATAGCTACAAGGACTGGAGGTGTCCCTTGTCTGGTGCCGGCTCTCCATACCGAACGTCTGCCCAAAGATTTCAAAGGACCTAGGAAGGTACCTAATTATACGGCTGATTTACAGCCCGGAGCATGGATGGAAAGCTACGAGATGTCTATGGAGTTGTTGGAGGTCAGTGAAGCGGCGATGGCCAAATACTTCACCATGATGTTGGATGGGACTGCCCGCACTTGGTTGAAGGGACTGCCACCTAATTCCATCGGGTCATGGGCAGAGCTGAAAGCCCGGTTCATCCAAAACTTTATAGATACATGTAAGCAATCTATGCCAATTGTGGATTTGACTAGCTGCAAGCAGCAAGAAGGCGAGTCTACAACCCATTGGGTACGCCGGGTCAAGGAAATAATACATTCGTCTGATAAGATGGATGCCGGCTCTGCAGTCTTAATGTTGGAGCAAAATTGTCATTTTGCTCCCCTGAAGATGAAGCTCAGGCGGCCCAAGCACGATTGCAATGATATGGGTGCGCTGATGGCGGCTCTGGTCAAGTACGCCGACTTTGATAGTACCAAGGATCCCGCGTCTGATGATGAAAAGACAGGGAAGGGAAAGAAGAATGGCAACGGCAAGGGCCCTCAGCATAACCCGGCGAGTCAAGGAGGTAATAAACGTAAGGCTGATGATAGTATGGAGTTTGTGGCTAACACCAAAGCGCAGGGTAACAATCACCAACGTAAGGGGAGACCACCTCCCTGGTCTAGCGGGTCAGGCCCGACGCTTGAGCAATTGTTAAATGAGCCCTGTCCAAGGCATGGCTCTAGGGAGAAGCCGGCCACTCATCTATGGAAAGACTGCGAGATCATGAAAGCTTTCAAGAATTCCAACATGTTCGACGGTAACAATGGGCAGGGCGGCGGCTCAGGTGGTGGCGGCTTTCATGGCCCGGGTGGCAGTTCAAATTCCAATTTTCAGAATTCTCAAGGTAATCAAGGTGGTTTTAACCAGCAATCTGGCCAGGGTAATCAGCAGCAGCAGCAGGGGGGATACCATACCCATCCAAAGCAGCTCAATAGTGGACAGTATCATGTGTTTACTACCAGCTTGTGCAAGCGAGACCAGAAGCTTCATAAGAGGGTTGTGAACGCTGTTGAGCCGGCAGTTCCACGTTACTTGCGATGGTCTGAGCAGCCGATTGTATGGAGTAGGGAAGATCACCCTCCCCGGGTTGATAATCTGGGTCACCTGGCCTTGGTGGTGGTTCCTCAGGTTGGTGGATATAAATTCACTAAGGTACTAATGGACGGAGGTAGTAGCATCAACATCCTCTATTATGAGACCTTCCGTCGTATGGGATTAACTGATAAAAACCTCAACCAGTCCAATACTGTTTTCCATGGCGTGGTGCCCGGTAAGTCGGCGTATCCAGTTGGTAAGATCGAGCTGGAAGTAGCCTTTGGGGATGAGTACAACTCCAGGGCGAAAAAACTGACTTTTGAGGTGGTCAAGATTAGAAGCCCGTACCATGCTCTATTTGGGTGGCCGGCTTACGCCAAATTCATGGCACGGCCGTGTTACGTATATTTGCAGCTCAAGATGCCGGGTCACAACGGGACCATTACGGTTCATGGCAGCCGAAAGATAGCTTTGGAGTGCGAGGAAGGTGACGCTGCTTATGCCGAATCGGTTTGTGCGACGGAGGAATTAAAGTTTTACAAGGATAATGTTGACCCGGCAGACATGACGTCTTTGAAAAAGCCGACCACGGAGCATGAGCCGGTAATGAAATTTAAGTCGACCGATGAGACTAAGCTTATTGACTTTGTTCCAGGCGACTCATCTAAGCAGTTCAGCATCAGTGCCAATCTGGATCCTAAATAGGAAAGCGTGCTCATCGAGTTCATCCGTGAGAACCTAGACATCTTTGCATGGAAACCTTCTGACATGCCTGGTGTACCTAGAGAACTCGCTGAGTGTAACACCCCGCATGTAACTTGCCATATTTGTAACTCCGACTCTTGCCATTTCCGGCTATGTGATAGGTTTTTTCCCTCCGTTGTTGGGTTTTGTCTTTCGTTTTGTATTTTGTCATGTCATGCATTTTCATATCATATCATCATGTGCATTGCATTCGCATACGTGTTCGTCTCATGCATCCGAGCATTTTCCCCGTTGTCCGTTTTCCAATCCGGCGCTCCTATCTTCCCTGGTGCACCCTTCTAGTTTTCTTTCGTGTGCGTGTGTCAAACTTTCTCGGAATGGACCGAGGCTTTTCAAGTGGTCTTAATATACCACCCGGAGACTACCGGTCAAGTTTCGTTCCATTCGGAGGTCGTTTGGTACTCCAACGGTTAACCGGGCCTCCGCAATGTCCATTTGAGTGTCCAGCAAAAACCCCCTCCAAAACCAGCCCAAAGCCCACCAAACTCTCTTCCATGCTCTAGGTCGTTCGATCACGATCGTGTGGGCGAAAACCGCACCTCATTTGGAGTCTCCTAGCTCCCTCTACCTATAAATGAGTGGGCATCCCGAAAAACGAAATCTCAGACGAAACCCTAACCCTCTCCCTCCGCGCCGCGCCGGACGCGTCCGCCCGCGCCGGACACGTCCACCGCGCCGCCCGGCCAACCCGCGAGCGCCACGTGGCCGCCTCCGGCCTCGCCCCGCCGCCGGCCCGCGGGGCCCGACTCCGGCCCCCGCGGCCCACGCCCGCCGCCGCGCGCCTGCCCCGCCGCCGGGCGCCGCCTCCGCCGGGCGCCGCCTCCGCCGCGCGCCGCCTCCGCCGCCGCCAGCCATCGCCATCGCCACCGGTCGCCGCCGCCACGAGCTTCCCCGCCGGTCCCGCGCGCTCGCCGCCCGCCGCCCGCCACCTTCCCCGCCGGAGCAGCCCCGCCGGCCTCGTCCTCCCCCACCGGCGCCGCCGCTCCCTCTGCCTTCCTTCCTCCTCCCGCCGGCGACGAGCTCGGGATCGAGCAAGCCTCCTCGATCCGATCTGGTATAGAATTGTTCCCGTTGACTTTCCCCGAGCTCCGTTTTTTTCCTAAGTCTGTGAATTCCATCAGCAAGTGCTTGTGTTCCCGATGCGATAACTTTGTGCATGTAGCTCCGATTCGCGCGTATAATATGGCAAATTGTTCGTCTCGTGATGCTCTTCATTTTGTTCAATTGCATCATTTTCATTAGAGGTCATCTTGATGCCCAAATCTTCGTTGGAAGAGGGCTAGTTGCTGTTAATCTCTGGTTCTTAACAGAACTTGGAGATTTGTCATTTTTTGTATCATTTATTCTGTGCACCTTTTGAGCATGAGCTCTACATGTGTTTTGAAGTATGCCATGCCATCTTTCCAGTGCTATAGTCCATGTATTTTTGTGATCTATGTGGTGACTAGCACAAGCATGCAAAGTAGGTCCCGTAATATTTCTCATTTCAGGGACTTGGTGATTTCTCTAAGTCCTAGTCTGCTGTAATTTTGTTGCCATGAAAACTTGATGCTACAGAGAGATCCATGCATATTTTGGAGATGTTAAGTAGGGATGTTTTGTAGCTATAGTTGTAATTGATCCATTCCTGCAATTACTCAATCTTGCTCTACTTTTGCTATAAAATATTTCTGACAGATTCTTAACATGACATGCATTTTTGCCAAGCTTATTGTAGTTGATCCATACATGCTATGCAATTGTTCTTGCCATGGATAGCTTCATAAACATGCCATCTTGCTGTAGGTATGCTTGGGTTGTCATGCATTTCTTTGTAGTGAGTGCATCAAGCTCACAAAGAGTCCTACATATTAATATTTCTGCCATGCTCTGTTTTCTGCTAAGTCTGAAACCTGATAACGAAACTTGCTATGTTTACATGCTTGCCATTATATCTTCTGGCCCTTTTTGGCTTATCGTCAGTAAGGGACTTTTGTAATGTGCATTTAGTAGAACACTACCATGCCTTGTTTTGCTATGTTAAGTTCCTTTAGCATGTTGATTTCGTGCTCTGAACATTGCTACCTGATGCTGTTTTCTGCCATGTCCAGTTTTCCACCAAGTCTGTGAACCTGTAATCTTTTACACTTTGCCATGCTTGTTTGAGCTTGATATGTTATGAACTAGCAGTAGCTTAGTGTTCATCTTTTGTCAAGCATCTCCTGTAGATTACTGCCATGTGCTTTATTGCTATGTTGGGGTGCTGTAGCATTGTTACTTGTTGTATTTTAAGTGCTATCTTGCTGTTAATCGCAGATTAGTGTCATTCTTGTTTTGCTCGCCATTTGCAAACCGTGCATCCGATTCCGGTGATCTTTATATCGATTTCGACCGAAATAATCTCATCTTTCCAGTGGCATGCTTGGTTTGCCAAGTTACTGCCATGTTCATCATTTTCCTTCCGGAGCACGCATACGCATCGCATACCATATCTTGCATATCATACATGTCTTGCATCATGTTGCTTGTGCATTTCTCGTTGTTGATTGTGGTTCCGTTTGTTTGTGTTCTTGTCTTGGGTAGAGCCGGGAGACGAGTTCGTGAACGAGGAACCTGTCGAGTACGCTTACGAGGATCAAGCTTTCGACAACTCTGAGAATCTTGCAGGCAAGATGACCACCCCTCGAAATCACTTCTATCTTTGCTATGCTAGTTGTTCGCTCTATTGCCATGCTCGCTACCTATCACTTGCTATATCATGTCTCCTATTTCAGCCATGTCAGCCCCTAACCATCTTTTCCTAGCAAACCGTTGTTTGGCTATGTTACCGCTTTTGCTCAGCCCCTCTTATAGCGTTGCTAGTTGCAGGTGAAGTTGAAGTTTGTTCTATGTCGGAACATGGATATGTTGGGATATCACAATATCTATTATTTAATTAATGCATCTATATATTTGGTAAAGGGTGGAAGGCTCGGCCTTATGCCTGGTGTTTTGTTCCACTCTTGCCGCCCTAGTTACTGTTATACCGGGTTTATGTTCCTTGAGTTTGCGTTCCTTACACGGTCGGGTGATTTATGGGACCCCCTTGACAGTTCGCCTTGAATAAAACTCCTCCAGCAAGGCCCAACCTTGGTTTTACCATTTGCGACCTATACCTTTTTCCCCCGGGTTTTCTAGAGCCCGAGGGTCATCTTTATTTTAAACCCCCGGGCCAGTGCTCCTCTGAGTATTGGTCCAAACTGTCAGTCGCCGGTGGCCACCAGGGGCAACTCTGGTCTGGCCTATCGGAAGCTTGGACAATCCGGTGTGCCCTGAGAACGAGATATGTGCAGCTCCTATCGGGATTTGTCGGCACATTCGGGAGGCTTTGCTGGTCTTGTTTTACCATTGTCGAGATGTCTTGTAAACCGGGATTCCGAGACTGATCGGGTCTTTCCGGGAGAAGGTTTATCCTTCGTTGACCGTGAGAGCTTATGATGGGCTAAGTTGGGACACCCCTGCAGGGTATTAACTTTCGAAAGCCGTGCCCGCGGTTATGTGGCAGATGGGAATTTGTTAATGTCCGGTTGTAGATAACTTGTCACTTGACCCAATTTAAAATACACCAAGTGCGTGTGTAGCCGTGATGGTCTCTTCTCGGCGGAGTCCCGGGAAGTGAACACGGTCTGTGTTATGTATGACGTAAGTAGGTGTTCAGGACCTCTTCTTGGTCATTGCTAGATGACGTCCGCTCCATTGCTTCTCTTCTCGCTCTCATTTGCGCAAGTTAGCCACCATATATGCTTTTGTCGCTGCAGCTCCACCTCTTTGCACCACCTTTTCCTACAAGCTTAAATAGTCTTGATCTCGCGGGTGTGAGATTGCTGAGTCCCCGTGACTCACAGATACTTCCAACACCAGTTGCAGGTGCCGACGATGCCAGTGCAGACGATGGCGTCGATCTCAAGTGGGAGTTCGACGAGGAACGTGGTCGTTATTATGTGTCTTTTCCTGATGATCAGTAGTGGAGCCCAGTTGGGACGATCGGGGATCTAGCATTTGGGGTTGTCTTATTTTCATCTGGATTCTGACCGTACTCGGTCTATATGATTGTATTTTGGATGATGTATGAATGATATTTATGTATTGTGTGAAGTGGCGATTGTAAGCCAACTCTTTATCCCATTCTTGTTCATTACATGGGATTGTGTGAAGATGACCCTTCTTGCGACAAAACCACTATGCGGTTATGCCTCTAAGTCGTGCCTCGACACGTGGGAGATATAGCCGCATCATGGGCGTTACACTGAGCACATTCTTAATATTGATCCAAAATTTAAGCTAGTCAAGCAATTTCTTCGGCGGTTTAACGAGGAGAGGCGGACAGCCATTGGTGAGGAAGTAGCCCGGCTCTTGGCGGCCGGGTTCATCGTCGAAGTCTTTCATCCAGAATGGCTAGCTAACCCGGTGCTCGTGCTCAAGAAGAACGGCACCTGGCGTATGTGTGTGGATTATACGGATTTAAACAAGGCTTGTCCGGCTGATCCTTTTGCTCTCCCTTGTATTGATCAAATTATTGATGCCACGGCGGGTTGTGAGCGTTTGAGTTTTTTGGATGCTTACTCTGGTTACCATCAGATCAAAATGGCAGTTAAGGACCAAGAGAAGACGGTGTTCACTCCTTTTGGAGCCTTCTGTTATGTGTCTATGCCTTTTGGGCTCAAGAGCGCCCAGGCGACTTACCAGCGGTGCGTACAGAATTGTCTTCATAATCAGATTGGGTGCAACGTTCATGCCTATGTGGATGATATTGTGGTAAAATCCAGAGAGAAGGAGACCTTGATAGACGATCTGAGGGAGACCTTTGGTAATCTCCGGGTCTACAAGATGATGCTTAACTCGGCCAAGTGTGTTTTTGGTGTTGCTGCAGGCAAGCTCTTGGGTTTTCTGGTTTCTCATAGAGGCATTGAAGCTAACCCGGAGAAGATCAAGGCAATCACCTCTCTGGCTAAGCCGGCGTGTATAAATGACGTCCAGCGTCTGGCGAGTCGGATCGCTGCTTTAAGTCGGTTTATAAGCCGGTTGGGCGAAAAGGCCATACCGCTGTATCAGATGATGAAGAAAACAGATGACTTTGTCTGGAGTGATGCTGCCAATGCCACCTTTGAGGATTTGAAAAGACAGTTAGTTGAACCGCCAGTTCTTGCTGCTCCTGTTGATAAGGAGCCCTTATTATTGTATGTAGCCGCTAACACACGAGCCGTCAGTGTGGCCATCGTGGTGGAGCGCAAGGAGGCGGGTAAGGAACATCCGGTTCAGCGGCCGGTTTACTACGTCAGTGAAGTACTTATTGAGTCCAAGCAACGGTATCCACATTGGCAGAAGCTTGTTTATGGGGTATCCATGGCAAGCCGGAAGCTTAAGCAATATTTCCCGGGCCACCCTATCACTGTGGTTAGTTCTGCTCCTTTAGGAGATATCATCCAAAACAGAGAAGCCACAGGAAGAGTCACGAAGTGGGCCATCGAACTTGGGCCTCATGGTCTAAAGTATGTGCCACGTACTGCTATCAAATCTCAAGCATTGGTAGATTTCATCAACGATTGGACAGAGCTGCAGATGCCTGAAGAGAAACCGGATAACACATACTGGACTATTCATTTCGACGGGTCCAGGCAATTGGAGGGCTCGGGGGCTGGAGTCGTGTTAGCTTCCCCTCGAGGTGACAAATTTCGATATGTGTTACGGTGGATGTTTCCCTGTACTAACAATGCAGCTGAGTATGAGGCCTCGCTCCATGGTCTTCGGATGGCTAAGGAGATGAGTTTAAGCCGGGTAAGGTGCTTTGGTGACTCAGATTTGGTGGCTCAACAAGTATCAGGCAAGTGGGACTCTAAGGACCCCCTCATGGCGGCTTATCACCGTGAAGTTGATGCCATTGCCGGGCATTTTCAGGGTTACCAAGTGGAGCACATTGACCGCAGAAAGAACGAGGCGGCTGATGCCTTAAGCCGGCTGGGCTCTCAGCGAAAGCCGGTGCCACCTAATACTTTCTTGGATATTCTGCATAACCCTTCTGTCAAGTTACCTACAGAGGAAGACTTGGCTATTCCTGACCCAGAAGCACAGTTGGTGGCGGCTCTTCACGTCATCCCAGATTGGACAGTGCCATACTTGGCTTACATGACCCGGGGAGAATTGCCTGAGGATGAAACTTTGGCCAGAGAAAATAACCCGGCGGTCTAAGTCAATGATAATTGCCAATGGCGAGTTGCATCATCGCAGTGTCACTGGGGCTTTTCAGCGTTGTGTTTCCCCTAAGGAAGGTCAAGAAATTTTACGTGAGATTCATGAGGGGGATTGTGGCCATCATGCCGGCTCAAAATCCCTTGTGTCCAAAGCTTTTCGTCATGGTTTTTATTGGCTGACGGCTCATGCTGATGCAGAGGACTTAGTCAGTAAATGTGACGGTTGTCAGAAGTTCTCAAGACGTGCTCACGTGCCGGCTCAAGAGTTGAGGATGATTCCAATCACTTGGCCGTTTGCAGTCTAGGGGCTTGATATGGTTGGGCCTTTCAAAAGGTCCAAGGATAAGAAGACCCACCTCTTGGTGGCGGTTGACAAGTCCACAAAGTGGGTTGAGGCAGAGCCAGTTAGTAAGTGTGATGCAGCCACGGCGGTTCAGTTCATGAAAAAGGTGATATTTCGCTTTGGTTTTCCACACAGAATTATAACTGAAAATGGTACCAATCTGTCTAAAGGAGCCATGGAAGAATTTTGTCAACGGGAGCATATTCGGCTTGATGTTTCATCGGTGGCTCACCCCCCAATCCAATGGCCAAGCTGAGAGAGCCAATCAGGAAATCTTGAAAGGCATCAAGCCCCGGCTTTTGGTCCCTCTGCAGGGGACGCCGGGTTGTTGGGTGGAGGAATTACCCTTGTGATATGGAGCATCAATACTACTCCTAATAGGTCTACGGGTTACACGCCTTTCTTCATGGTTTACGGAGCCAAGGCGGTTCTCCCTAGCGACATCCGTCATGACTCGCCTCGTGTGGCGGCTTATGTTGAGGCGGACAATGAACAAGCACGTCGGGATGCTCTTGACTTGTTGCACGAACAGCGTGACGTAGCAGCAGCTCGCTCGGCGATTTACCAACAAGACCTGCGCCGCTATCATAGCCGCCGGGTTAAGTCCAGAACCTTTCAGGAAGGTGACTTGGTGCTCCGGCTCATCCAGGATCAAACAGATGCACACAAGTTATCCCCACCTTGGGAAGGGCCCTTTGTGGTCAGCAAGAACTTGCACAACAGGTCATACTACCTCATCGATGTTCGAGAACACAAAGATTCATGTAAGTCGGAGGAGGAGACCCGCCGGCTGTGGAATATCGTTCATCTTCGGCCTTATTACACTTGAGCCACCGGCTCTCATAATGTACATATTTCTGTAACCATGTATATATTATGATAAATAATAACGCAGGACCTCTGTCCTTTTTCCCCCCAAAGGTAAATGTGTCATTGTTATTTTCATTGTGACCTCACATGATCGCCTGGGGGCTGATCCAGCGTATGATCGTATTCGAATCTAGCCGTTAATATTATGATCACTTGGGGGCTTCCTGTTCAAACATAGGTCGTATTCGAACCAAAGAGAACATAGCTGTCGATACCCTTTTGATCGGCACACTGCCGAGCTCACTGGGGAGCTTCTTGATCATATTTGAATCATAGCTCAACCCCCTTTGGGAACCGACGTGGATCGTATTCGAATCAGCGTCGTTAAACAACTCTCAAGGTCATTTGGGGGCTTCCTGTTCAAACATAGGTCGTATTCGAACCAAAGAGGACATAGCTGTCGGTACCCTCTTGATCGGCAATGCCAAAGCCACTGGGGGCTATATGATCGTATTCGAATCTTAGCTTAACCCCTTTGGGACGGTTTTCTGGTCGTATTCGAATCAGAAGCCTCCAAATTTTTGAAGTCTCTTTTTGCAAACAATTTTTTGGATTTTATTTGAAGTTCTTTTGATCATGTTTAAAGTGTTCAAGGGTGGTTTCTATTCCACCGGCTTAACCTTGATCAATAAAGTTGATCGCACATAATAAACATCATATTACAGAGTTGGGTTCTCACCCTCATTTTTTGGGTCACATAAACCGGTAGTGTAATCGAAGGATCATAGGTATGCTGTTATGATTGTCTCAAAGATATAACTGAGAACCAGTTTTTTATGATTTTGATTCATACTCCGGGTTATATGTAAGAAATATGACCCTCCAAGCGGTAAGCCGCCAAGGGACTTGTGATTTGTTTTATATGCAGGACAATTTCAAGCAGCTCTTTAAACGTAAGGAAAGCAGAGGATCAAGCATAACCCGGGGGAATATAAGAGGGCGGCTTAAGAAGTGTTAAGCGCCACACAAGTGCGCGATGGCACGACAAAATTAAGTGTTTTTTCTACCCTATTACATGACTCCCCGAGTCCAAATAATGAAGCATTGTTTTCATCAAGACGTAAACATGAGCCGCTTGAAGGATTAAAGGTGTTTTGGGCCTGAGGCTTCCGGTTCATCCCTTTCCGCTCCTCCGGCTGTTTCCCTGTCCTGGAAGGTTGATGATTTCCAGTCAATGCCACTCAAGGCTTCAAATTCAGCTTCATCATCAATTAACCCGGCCGGATCAACTTCAGGGGCGAAGGTATGCTTACGAGTTGGAGGGATCAGGCTAATTGCTTCATAATGTGGTGTTGGAATTCTCTGATTCTCGGCGTCATAACCCGGTTGGTATTTGGTAATATCCGTGTCATTACCGATCAGAGTGGCCACAGGGCGTATGTCCTACACACAAGCGGCGAAATCCTTCTGGTTAAATGGGGTGCCGTCCTCCTTCAAACTGGGATACCCAAGGGCGATGTCGGCCGGGTCTAGCTCCGGTAGCCACGCCTTGGCCCGGCTTAAAGCGGCTATGGCTCCGGCTCTTGCAGAAGCTCGTCTCAATTCCTAGAATCGTTGAGGTAGCACGACAAGCCGCCTTAGCACGTCCGCCAGATGAGTGGGAACTTCATTTGATAGAGCCATGACGGCTAAGGCACGTTGTGACCCGGTGTAGAGTTGTTCCACCAGGGTATAAACGGCCTTCAGCTTTGTCAGCATGCTTTGGTTGAGACTGGAACTCCTGGGGCCTGCATTACAAGGTCAGGTGAGCTGATGACAATTGAGATGCTTGTTGAAAAAGATTTAAGCTAGCTAACACTTACAGAGTAACTTACCAAAGATTGATGAGACCATCTGAGATACATGGCGTTTTAAGCCGGATAACTCGGTGGTTGTTTCTGCAAGAGTGGCCTCCGCTTGTTCAGCCCGGTGGAGCAAAACAACCTTTTCATCAGCCCAGGCTTTTCTCTCGGCTTCAAACTTCTTTTTCAGTTTTTCTTGTTCGGATACACTAAATTCAATCTTGGAATTGGCCTTTTTGGTCTCACTCTCTTGAGTTTTCAGGCGAGTCTTCAGTTCAGAGATCTCCGATTCAAATTGATTGATGGCGGCCTGTATAAATTCTGGGTTACAGTTAGGGTTATCATAATGCAACATTAAGTCCCAAGCACTTTGCAAGCAAAGATACTTGGCACTTGGGGGCTAATGTATGCTGAAGAACTCTATTTATAGTGGCGGTTCATGGAAATAAGTCCCAAGCACTTTACAGGCAAAAGTACTTGGCACTTGGGGGCTAATGCATATTGCTGTTCAAGTACTTGGTTAAAACACTATGAGGACCGGTTCAAATATGCTGTCTAAACCGGCCCTTGGGCGCTACCGGATAAGCCGGTTTTCTTGCAGTGATTATTAAGCTGGTGTGAAGTCTACAACATATTTCATCATAAGTAATAGACTTGGGGGCTGGCATAGTAAGGATAACTAAGGAATAAGCAACGAGAGTTATACCTCAGATTTTTGGTATATTTGTTTCACCATATCAATTTCCAGATCCCGGCTGTTGTGAACTTGGTTTACATAACCAGAGACAATGTCTCCAATACTCAGATGAGCATAATCAGTGAGGTCCAGCTTGGCTTTGCGGCGTTCCAAAAGTTCTTCCTTGGCGGAGCACTTAGCCAGCACGGTAGGTCTCCCCGGCTCAACAAAGTCAGTCCGGGTGATTTCAACGTCCGGATCATCCGCCTTGGCCGGGCTAGGGATCTCCGGGTTCTCAGAACCTTCCATAACTTGTTCGACAGACGGATCAGTGGCGGGAGTTGGAGCATCATGGGCTGGTGCGGCCGGCGGCTCATGAGCGGAAGCATCAGGAGCAGCCGTTCTGAGTTCCGGTTCAGCTAAGATCGATTCTTCGGCTGGCTTACTTCTCTTCGCCCTCTTGCTGGGCTTTACTTGTACACTGAAAATTAAAGGGTTAGTACAAAAACATGAGTAAGATAAGCACAAGATAAACAGATTATCATTACCCTGGAGCGGTTTTGAAAGCCAGCATGCTGGACTGCATTGATTCGCCGGAGGAAGGTGAAGTTCCCTAGTAGTTTGAGTCAGAAGAATTGAGTGGTTGACGAGTGAAACCCGCCAAAGGGTACAAAGAATATAAACCGGAGATAACCTCAGTCCGGCATTTCCTTGTTACATCGGGTAAGCCGGAGGAGAGGTCCGCATCTTTACTGGTCCGGGTCTGCCTCCGACTCTCGTGAATCTATCGCTTCAAAAGAAATTGAGGATCTTGATAAGCTAAAGGATGTGAAAATCTTACTTTCCGGGTTACCCTTCGGACTTTCTGTCTCGGCAAAGGCTCGGAGTCGGAGGAAATTATAGTTACCTCTTCAATTACTGCATGACTCGCTCCTGTGTCCTCCTGCTGATAATCAGTGTCAATAAGATGGTTAAAAAAGGAGCCTAAAGAGTCAAGAGCTACCTCTGACTCGGAGGTATCGTCCAGATGAAGCATATCCGAGGCGCTAGGTTTGTTCCTCTTCTTACGGGCAGCGGCTTTCCTGGCGGCTTTCTTAGTTTTTCTGGCTTTCTTTGCAGCCTCATGGTCATACTTGACCTTCCAGAATTTATCATCAGCCTGTAAAATATAGCAAGAGTTTTTGAGTAAAGACGAAATTGTCAAAGTGGAAAGCTCAAGTTAATGGTTTACCGCTGGAGCTGGGTTAGCCTTGCAGAAAGGGTTTAAGCCTGCTTTCCCGCAATCTGACAGGCTCTCGTTCAGAAGAGACTTGGTCATATCATCGATAACATCCTCAGGTAAGTCGTTGGGGCTGTGCCGTAGAGGATCAGTCTTCTGGCCCGTGTAATCGCACATCAAGCCGGGGCGGCGGCTCAAAGGAATCACCCGCCAGGCAATCCAAACCCGGACCAAGTCAATGTTGTTTAGGCCGTTCCCCAGAAGAGCTTTGATCTTGTTTATGGTGGGGGCAAGTGTTTGACGTTCAGCCGGAGATAATTTGTCTGGTAAGAGGTGAGTTGACTCCAGGCGCAGGGAGCGAAAGCCGGGCAGAGGGTTCTCATTAGCCGGAGAAGTGTCTTGACAGTAGAACCATGTCTGGTTCCAATCTTTAGGGTGACTTGGCAGCTCGGCATAAGGGAAGAGACAGTCTCTCCGTCGCTGGATTGAGATTCCGCCAAGTTCCAAGCTGGGCCCATGGGCACATTCGTTTTGACGGTTCAGATAAAATAGCTCTCTAAAGAGTAGTAAGTTGGGTTCTTCTCCAAGGTACACCTCACAGAACACTTGGAAATTGCAGAGGGTTCGATGTCTTGAGGTCGCAGGTCAAAAAAGTGCAAGACGTCTCTGAAAAATTTTGAGTCAGGTGGAGCAAAACCCCGGTTCATGTGATCAGTAAAAATGAAAACTTCCCCATCCTTGGGTTGAGGCTTTTCTTCTGACGGATCAGGAGCACGATAGGACATGACCTCTTTCTTCGGCAGATAACAGGTCTTCACAAAATCATTTAAGATGCTATCAGTGATGGTGGATCTAACCCAGTTGCATGTGACGGGTGCTTTGGGAGACTTGGGCGGCATTATGAAGATGGAAGCCTATGACAAAGTAAAAATTTCCGGCTCAAATTTAAGCCAAAGAAAATATTTCAATTCATATTCAAGATGGCGGCTTATGAAGGGGCCTAATGATATATGGCTAATTGTGTCAGATTGTTTAAGCCGCCATGGGCATCATAAGCAATTAAGTTATTTAAATCCACTATGAATGATCAGGATTATTCATTGAGAATTGCCCCTTGAAGCCGGCGATAAGAGCCGCCATGGCTAACGGATACAGTTTTTGCCTAAGTATCGCACAAACAGGTTTCACAGGTTGCAGCTGTTATTTTGGATCAAACGGTCGTTCAGAAAAGTAAATATTCTAGACCTAAAAACTGGTACAGATGAGTTCGTGAGCTCTAAAGAGGTCTTTTTACAAGCAAAAGGGGTCTGCTAGTATTGAAAATGGACGCAAAACAACTACCGCATGAGTTCTATACTACTTTTGGATCAAAGGAGACCGCGGTGGAAGAACTACGAAGAAACCGTGATGAACTATGAAGAACACGGAAGAACGCGGAAACCCTAATGCAGATCTGACATTCGAGAAGAGGAATACTTACTGGAGCTGCTGAACAGCGGAGGTGCGTCGCAGTTCTCTGGTCAAAACAGGTTGATGCAGCGGCCTTGGCTGGTGCAGACGCGAAGGTCGACGGCGGCGGCGGAGTTCGGGCTGAGGCGTCGAGAGGAGGAAGACGATAGAAAGGGGGAGAATGAGAAAAAGACCTGGTCGTGCTTATTTATAAGGGAAGACTGGTAAGTGGGCGCGAAAAACGAGGAGGCCAAAAACATGATTATCCAACGACAGAGACGCCTCGATTTTCGGGACGGTTATTAAGATAAGGATCCGTTGAGATACGTTGGGCAAAACGTGCATTAATGGCAGATGACGTCATGGCGGGTCACCAAAAATCCAGAAGATGACGTCACGGCGGGTTATAACTTTTGCACAGATAGAAGCCAGAAGATTTTTTCTTAAAGTATTGAAGATTGACATGAACCAGTTCAAATCAATCTGGGGCCTAATGTTGGGGATATAACTACTGGCGTAACCTGCCCAGGAGGGGCCGGGTTACGTTATGACGATTCATCATATGAAGCCCAATATCAAGCTTGAAGATGGCGGTTCAGTAAAGGGCCTAAAGCCCATAGGCGACTTAAGGCCCGTAGTGATAACCCGCCGTAATGGCATGACTTGTATTGTAAGGCAAGAATAGTTAAGAGACCGAGCCGAACACTGTTTATGAGCCGGCCGGGACTCTGAGAGCCGCTGGGCGTTAACCTCTATATATAAAGGGACGACCCAGCGGCGGTTCAAGAGAGGGGACATCAAATCGGTAGCCAGGCATAGCAGATTCGCTCCCTGGTCATCGAAACCCTAGTAATTCCACCTTAACTGGAGTAGGCTTTTACCTTCACCGTAAGGGGCCGAACCAGTATAACCCTCGTGTCCTTTGTCCCGCTTTTACCCCTTTAAGCTTCCTAGTTGCGATGGCTCCACGACTAAGTCCTTTCACGAGGACATTTGCCGTGACAATTCCATGACAGGGCCACCTCGGGGAAACTTGAGGGCTGGTTTTACTCATAGGATGTCTCATCCGGTGTTGCCCTGAGAACGAGATATGTGCAGCTCCTATCGGGATTGTCGGCGCATCGGGCGGCTTTGCTGGTCTTGTTTTACCATTGTCGAAATGTCTGGTAAACCGGGATTCCGAGACTGATCGGGTCTTCCTAGGAGAAGGAATATCCTTCGTTGACCGTGAGAGCTTATAATGGGCTAAGTTAGGACACCCCTGCAGGGTATTATCTTTCGAAAGCCGTGCCTGCGGTTATGTGGCAGATGGGAATTTGTTAATGTCCGGTTGTAGAGAACTTGACACTTGACTTAATTAAAACGCATCAACCGCGTGTGTAGCCGTGATGGTCTCTTCTCGGCGGAGTCCGGGAAGTGAACACGGTTTATGGGTTATGTTTGACGTAAGTAGGAGTTCAGGATCACTTCTTGATCATTACTAGTTGACGACCATTCCATTGCTCCTCTTCTCGCTCTTATTTGCGTAAGTTAGCCACCATATCTTGCTTAGTTGCTGCTGCAACCTCACCACTTATCCTTTTCCATACCCATTAAGCTTTGCTAGTCTTGATACCCATGGTAATGGGATTGTTGAGTCCTCGTGGCTCACAGATTACTACAACAACAGTTGCAGGTACATGTTTTGCGATGATCATGACGCGACAGCGATGTTACTTGTCTTGGAGTTCTTCTTCTGCTTCTTCTTCGATCAGGGGATAGGTTCCAGGTCGGCAGCCTGGGCTAGCAGGGTGGATGTCGTTTGAGTTTTTGTTTGTGTTTCATATGTAGTCGGATGTTGATCTTATGTATGATGTATTGATGTATTCTTGCGGCATCTGTATGCCTTGTAGGTATCCCCATCTATATGTAATGTTGATGTAATGATATCCACCTTGCAAAAGCGTGTCAATATGCGGTTCTATCTTTGGTGGGACCTTCGAGTCTCTTTAGGATAATATCGCATATTGGGTGTGACAAGTTGGTATCAGAGCCTCGATCGACCCTAGGAGCCCCCTTGATTGATCGTTTGGTTTGGCCGTTGTTGAGTCTAGAAGAAAACTGTTTTCAGAGTCTAGCTATATCGGAGAGTAGGATTTGTTTTACTCCTCAGCCCCTTCATCGCTCTGGTGAGGAATCTTGACGTAGGTGTTTCGACTTACTTCTCTTCCCCTTCAAATTTTTCTTTAGGATCACGCGGTTAGCTTTTGTTCGTTGTCCATCCTCTTTTCAATCCGGCGCATTTCTCTTAGAGTGTTTTCGATCCTCGTCATCTTTTGCGAGATCAGTCCTCAGTTATTTCTCTTCCGACGTTGTTTTTCCCCACCCGAAGTTGTCTTTCTTTTTCTCACCCGACCACCCTTTTTCTTCTCGAAACCGGAGTCCGTAATCGAGTATCCTTCCTACTCGTGCGAAGCCTTTGCATTATTTCAACCGGTGTTTTCTCTTCACGCTATTCGTCGGCTCTCCCTTCCAAGTTGCCTTTGTTTTCCCGCCCTCCCACCCTCTTATTCCCTGAGTCTGAGCCTCTATTCGAGCATAAATTTCATTCGTGCGGAGCCTCTTCAATCTTTCCTCAATTGTCTCAATCGGTGAATTCTCGTCTCGTTTGACATTCTTCATCTCTTTTTCTTCTCCGGTGGATTCAATTCCAATTTTCGGTAGTGATTATATTTTTTTCCTCGGCTCAAATGATTCCCGTTGCTCGTTCCCCTCTCGTCATTTAATCGTTCCAGAGTGATGAAGACATCTCAGGAGATTCGTCTGTGCTCGAATTAATTCGAGGTTGTCACCTCATTCAAATATTTCAATTGTTCCGGTGCATCATCTATCTCTGCAACAATCTTTTTCAATGGTGTTTTCTTTTCAGTGGGCCCTAACCCACAGGTCTTTCCCAGGATCTTACCTGACTCTTCTGATTTTCCAGGAGGTATTCTCTAGTTCTTTTGAAATATGACGTAAGTATGAATTTCATCAGTCAGATGCCTTCTCCAAGATAGCTTCCAAATTCTTTTATGTTCGGTTCAATCTTTCCTCTTTTTATTCTTTCGGAGTGTTTCATCAAATTCTTCAAGGTGTTTCTCGTCGTCATTCTCATCATTTAAAGACCAAAGAAGAGTTTCTCTTAAATCTTGTCCGTTCTCCCAAAGATTCATGTCGCTAGCTTGATGCTATCCGCTCATATTGTTTCTAGTCGTGCAATTCTTTTCATCCATCCGGAGTATTTCAGGAGTTGCTTTCTCTCTCGATCTTCCGGAGGCCATTTTTTCGGAATATTTCTTCATTCTAAGTTGTCAAATTCGCTCTCCAATTATTCTATATTCGTGCCCCTTCGTTCTCTCAATATTCTTCCGGTGCTTCGTCCAAGTATTCTTCAATCAGTTCGCGATCTCTTCGTTCTCTTGTCTCTAAATTCCCTCAAGTATCTCGTGCTTTTCTAATTCTTCCTGGTGATTCATTCTCCTTCGTCATTCAATTTTGAATTCTTACGGTGGTTCGTTCAAGATTTCTTTTCTGTTGTTATCGTATCAATTCATTCGTTCTTTCCAGTCCTACCGGTGGTTCTTGAAGTTTTTTTCCCAAGTATTGCGCTATATCTCCCCTTAATCTTTTCCCAATGTGAATAAGTTATATGCCATCCATTGCTTCTCATCAATTTAATTGGTGGAGGATGAGCATAACATAATTCTTATTCTTCTTTCTTCATGTGGATTAATCTCTTCTTTTCGGAGGTTGTTCATCTTATCACATTCTCGGTTCAAAGTGTTTTCATCTTTTCTTTACGGAGTTCCAAGCCTTCTCGCTTGTCTCGTCGCAAAGCTCCATCCAAATCATCGCAAGGCTTTAACCTTATCCCTTTCATCCTTCAATTTTATCTCGTCATCCTTCGGTTACCGGAGTTCTTCATGGTGGTTTGTAAGGATTTAATTCATTCTTCAAGTGTTCATCAAGATTCTTTTGGAGGAGCTCAAGTATCTCTTCTTCTTGCATCTCGAAGTGCAATTAATTCTCCGTATTCTTTTGAAGTGGAGTTTTGCATTTCTTCGCTCTCCTCAGCTATTCAATCTTTTTCGATTGTGGTCGGTTATCACCTCATAATTTTTGAGATGCTATCCATAAGTCCACAACAAGCTTATTCTTTTTGTTGTTGAATTTCCAACAACTCCGTTCAATGTTTCCTTCTAAGGATGCTCTCTATTTCATTCATGGTAGAAGTTGTCATCTTCTTCCCCGTTCTTCTCATTCCACTCTTTCAAGTCTTCCAGAGGTTTTGTGTTGTTCCTCAAGTCAAGTATCGTTCCATTTCTCAAGTTCATGTTCTATTCTTTCCTTGTTCAGCCGGAGTGCTGCATAAATTCCTTCGTTATTATTTCTATTCTATCTTGTCCTAACCGTAGTGGTTTCAAATTCAGTCTTATTCCTTGAGCTTTTGCTTCTTGTCTCATTCAACATTCCTCTTTCCTACTCGAGTGTTCTTGACTTTGTTCATCCTCACTGTTTTGTTCTTATTTCACCTCATCCCTTTTTCCTTCCGTCTCGGTCCTAAGATCTCGGGACGAGATATCTTGTTAGTGGAGGAGTGTTGTAACGCTCCGGATCCGATGCGCCATGTGCGATCCAGTTATTCGTCGTTGTTGCCATGTCATTTGCTTGCTGTTGCATTTTGCCATGTCATCATCTGCATTTCATCTGTATGTTTTTCAAAACTTGCATCCGGCCTTTTTCCCCGTTGTCCGTTTCGCGATCCGACTCTCCCACACGCGCCCGTCGCCCCTCTCAGACCTTGTTTCGTGCGCGGGAGAAAAATGTTCTCGGAATGGGCCGAGATTTTCCGAGTGGCCTTGGTATAGCACCGACAGAGCGCCCGTCAAATTTCGTTCCATTTGGAGGTCGTTTGATGCCCCAACGGTTAACCGCGTAGCCCGAAACCCCTCTCTCTTTGCAGCCCAACACCTCTTCCCACAGCCCACTAGCCCATCCAAACCCCCTCCATGCTCTCGGTTGTTCGATCACGATCGTGTGGGCGAAAACCGCTCCTCTTTTGGAGTCTCCTAGCTCCCTCTACCTATAAATATGTGATCCCCTCCGAAAATCCCGCAGTCCAAAACCCTAGCCTTCTTCCACCTCGCGCCACCGGACAGATCCCCGCCGCCGGACACGTCCAACCTCCACCTCACCCCAGCAAATCGCACGCCGCCACCTCAGCTCCGCCGCCTCCCGCGCCCAACCAGGAGGCGCCACATCAGCGGCCGCCGACCCTCTCTCTCCTCCCACCCCGCCGCGGCCCGCCAGGCCCAAGGCCGGCTCCCGCGTCCCGGAACCGGGCCGAGCCTGCCTCGCCGCCGCCTAGCGCGTCCCCGCCGCCCGAGGCGCCCGACCCCGCTCTCCGCCGCCGGCGCCTCCCCGCTGCCGTCCCACGTGGCCCGCCGTGCCCGTGCCCCGCCGGCATCCGCCGCCGCCCGCGCCGCCCCGGTGCCCCGCCGCCCGTGCCCCGCCGGCGACCACGCCGCCCGGTCGCCGCTGCGCCGGCCGCCTCCTCGCCTCGTCGGAGGCGAGCTCGCCGGAGCTCTCCTCCGGTCGAATCCGGCGGGTGGGATCAGATCCACCCGCACGACGAACCAAACGGCTGCCTCGTCCTGCACCACGCCGTCCCGGTTCCCGCCGTCCCGCGTTGACTTTTTCCCGCGAGGTGATTTTCGTCCAAGTCCCTGAAAATCATGATATGTCTGCAGCTTTGACCTGCTGTAACTTCTTGCACATAGCTCCGTTTTGCGTGTATGATATATCAAAATGTTCATCATGAGATGCTCTTCATTTTTTTCCATTGTGCAATGCTTGTTTGATTCATCTTGATGCCATGTAAACCTGCTGTCATCATGAGTTCTATGCCTAATCTGGAGATGTTCATTAGGGATGTTTTGTTATAAATGTTATGCGCTATCCATCCATGCCCTTATTTGCGTTTATAGCCTGCGGTAGCTTGTCCTTATCTTGCTCTCAATTTCCTAATTAATGTTGCTGTCAGCCTGTTAACATGAAGTTCAGTTTTGCTATGTGTTTTGCTAGTGATACATGCACCTTATAAACTTGCTCTTGCCATGCTTAGCTTCATAATTATGCCATCTTACTGTTGGATGCCTTCACATGCCATGAAATGCTTTGTGATGAGTGATTTGAGCTCGCAAAGATGCCTTCATAATTCTGTTTATGCCATGCTCAGTTTTTCTGCTAAGTCTGAATCTGTTTATAAAACTTGCTATGTTCACATGGGTGCCATCATATCTTCTGTGCCTTTTTGGCTCATGTTCAGTAAGGGACTTTTGTTCTATGCAATTAGTCGATTCATGTCACGCCTTTGGTTGCTATGATATGTTCCTGTAACTTGTTGTTTGATAGCTCTAAACTTTGCAACCTGATGTTATTTCTGCCATGCACAGTGATTTCTGCTAAGTTTGTGAAATTGTTATTATTTGCAAACTTGCCATGTCCTTTTGAGCATGTTCTAGTGATTTCTGGCGATAGCTCAGTGTTCATGTTTTGTCATGCTTTACCTGTACATCATGTCCATGCATTTTGCTCTCATGTTAGGGTGCTGTAGTTTATTATTTTGATGCTTGCAAGATGACCGTCACCTTGGATCTCACTACTATCATTGCTATGCTAGTTGTTTTGTTCTATCGCTATGTTGCGTTACCTACCACTTGCTTATCAAGCCTCCCAAATTGCCATGAACCTCTAACCTTTGTCACCCTTCCTAGCAAACCGTTGTTTGGCTATGTTACCGCTTTGCTCAGCCCCTCTTATAGCGTTGCTAGTTGCAGGTGAAGATGAAGTTTGTTCCATGTTGGAACATAGATATCATGAATTTTGTTGGGATATCACAATATTATCTTCTTTAATTAATGCATCTATATACTTGGTAAAGGGTGGATGGCTCGGCGCGGTTCTGGGCCGCGGGGGCCGGCCTTGGGCCCGGCGGGCCGCGGCGGGGTGGGAGGAGAGAGAGGGTCGGCGGCCGCTGATGTGGCGCCTCCTGGTTGGGCGCGGGAGGCGGCGGAGCTGAGGTGGCGGCGCGCGATTCGCCGGGGTGAGGTAGAGGCTGGACGTGTCCGGCGGCGGGGATCTGTCCGGTGGCGCGAGGTGGAAGAAGGCTAGGGTTTTGGACTGCGGGATTTTCGGAGGGGATCACATATTTATAGGTAGAGGGAGCTAGGAGACCCCAAAAGAGGAGCGGTTTTCGCCCACACGATCGTGATCGAACGACCGAGAGCATGGAGGGGGTTTGGATGGGCTAGTGGGCTGTGGGAAGAGGTGTTGGGCTGCAAAGAGAGAGGGTTTCGGGCTACGCGGTTAACCGTTGGGGCATCAAACGACCTCCAAATGGAACGAAATTTGACGGGCGGTCTGTCGATGCTATACCAAGGCCACTCGGCAAATCTCGGCCCATTCCGAGTACGTTTTTCTCCCGCTCACGAAACAAGGTCTGAGAGGGGCGACGGGCGCGTGTGGGAGAGTCGGATCGCGAAACGGACAACGGGGAAAAAGGCCGGATGTAAGTTTTGAAAAGCATGCAGATGAAATGCAGATGATGACATGGCAAAATGCAACACGCAAGCAAACGACATGGCAACAACGATGAAGAACTAGATGGCACCTGGCGCATCGGATCTGGGGCGTTACAAGAGGGGTGGGGAGGGTTTGCCATTGAACCCACCATGGAGCGATGTCTGCATGACATTGTATTGCCGCGCAAAACTCTTCCCTTTTTCTCTACATGTTCAGCATGACTGTGTACAATATCTGACATGCATACAAAAAAATATGGTGAGATTATGTATGGAGAGAATGCAAAAATTTAGAGTGATGGTAACAACCGGTGGATGGATCCAAAAATAATGATAGCAGGCTGATGATTGCTTTAATTTAATAAAAAGACCGATGATGATTGCTTTACTATTTGTTTCCCACCCAAGATGAACAACATAGGCATACCCTAGGTGAACCAGATATTAGACAGAGATACTATTCATTTCTTCCTCGATATGTGCCCCACAACTAATTTAGAACTCAAGTTTGAACATTAATTTGGACCTGACTTGGAGTCCAAGAGGTGAACAGGATGATAAAGAAGCAGGTAATTTTAAGCAATGCATAACATAAGCAGAAACAAAAGAGTGCGACCTCTCTTGTGGACCCGTGTACTCCTCAGGTTCATCTGCTGAGTCGATGATGGTGATGCCGTTGCGGTGGGTGCCGGTGGCAGGGAAGGAGATCTGAGGCGGCGAAAGACGGTCAGGAGTCGTGATGTCTGGTTTGGTGGATGTTTCTGTCGATGGAGGAGCTCAGTTGAGGTGGACGACATCGCAGCAGGAGCAGGACAAACCACACAAAGTTCCCTTCGACACCTACCTGTAACTGAAGTAATTCTGTAAGAGCTCATTTGGCTTGCATGATTCCAAAAATGCAGGGATAGGAAAAACACCGGAATAGGATAGGAATGCACATGGTAAATAGAGCATTTGTAAACACAGGATTTCTGTCAACTTGAGTGTTTGGTTTACAGGAATTGGAAGAGCAGAGGAATGCAAAGAAACATGGCCAAAATAAAGTGAAACCATATGAAAGCGTGTACAGTTAGAATGTTATTCTGCCACTAATGCACTTGGTCTTGTTTTCATGCATAGGATTTTGAAAAGTAGGTCCAGGTGGATGTATTGCTTCATTCCTTTCAACAAAATGCATGAATAATTGAATAATAGAGTGCCATTGGAAAATTCCCTATTGCTATGTTTTTCCGTTGAACCAAAATAGCCCTAATGGATCGACATGAATGTATAGTAATAAGTGATGCAACAAGTGTACAACCTCTTTGTCGTAGCCGTGTCGACCTCAGCATCATTGGGTTGGTCGCTGAAGCAGTTGACGCAGAGGTGGCTGTCGGAGGTGTGGAGGAAGATCTGAGGAATCTGTAGACGGCGTCCAGGGCACTGCTCTGTTGTGATGGATCGTTGTCGTTGGAGCAGCCCAGTGAGCCGTAAGACGTCAAGGCTGAAGCAGCACAAGACAGACATCGTCAATCTCAAGTGGGATTCTAATAGCATCTCCAATAGATGATGTAAAATAGATGTAAAATTTACATCACCAAAAACCACCTGACTACAACAGATGAGGTAAAAACTATTGACCCTGAACTTAATTGTCGAAACTGAAATTTACTGTGGAATCTGAATGTTACTGTCAAAACTGAACGCAATGGTAGCAGAGAGGCACTTGACATGTAGTTTAGGGAGGGCCTGTAGTTCATCTTCAACCTGCACCCCCCTGAGCCGCCAGCCACCACCGGCCGAACCGCCGGCCCCAACGCCGCCTCGCCGCCCCGAAACAACTGCCCGCCGCCGGTCGGCTGCCGCCCCGGCCAGCCCTATAGGCCCCCCGCCCCCCGCCCTGAACCCTAAGATAGATAGTGGGGAACCTCTCCGGCGAGCCCCCGTCCCCACTGCGGGTGGTTCTTCCTTAACTCCGGCGAGCCCCCCCCCCCCCACCCCCTGAAAATTGACTGACCCAAATGTCGATTCAGTCGACTGAAGTGTAGCTAAATCGGAGCAGAGCAGCAGCACGAGCGAGGGGGAGAGCAGCAGCAGCACGAGCGAGCGATCGAGAGCCGGAGCAGCAGCTAGGCGAGCGAGCGATCGAGCGAGAGCCGGAGCAGTAGCAGCGCGAGCGAGCGAGCAAGAGCCAGAGCAGCATCAGCTGGGCGAGCGAGCGATCGAGCGAGAGCCAGAGCAGCAGCAGCAGCGCGAGCGAGAGCCAGAGCAGCAGCAGCAGATCCGGCTGGTATGGACGCCGCCGCCGAAGGGGCCTCGCACTGGGGGAGAGCCGCCGTGGAGATGTCGCCCGCGGTGCCGGCTTCAAGGTAGCCGCTCCATGGGGGTGCGGGATGGAGCACCGTCCGTGCCGGGAGGTCGAGCTAAGGAGAAGGTGCGATGCGATGAGTGTACAACCTCTTTGGTGGCGCCGAGTAGGCCTCGGCTTCGTCCGAGGAGTCGGTGAGGATGTAGCGGTTCCGGTGGAGCAGGTTAAGGCGGCGCTATGGGGATGGAGCAGCCGCGATAGACGAGGCGATCATCGGAGCAGCTCCTTGGAGGTGGAGGACGGGGCGGCTGAACCGGCGGGACTATGAGATAGACGACGGATCCTCATCCGGGGAGGTGCATGAGGGACGTCGAGCTATTGCGGTGGACGACGTCGTCGGGGGAGAGGCTCTGGCTGGGCAGCGGTGAGGTCGCGGACAGAGGAGGGTGGGGTTTCGCGGCTGGAGCGGAGAGGTTATGGCGGCCTGGGATTTCGAATGGCAAAAAGGAGGCGCTGGGAGGGGGTGAACCATGACTTAGGGACGCGCTTATCCAAAATGTAGGGTGTGTTACAAAAGTACCCCGCACCGATTTGAACTAGCGGCCCTTTCGGCTCAGGGTTAGAAGGGGGATTTCGCGTGTCGGGATTTGGCAGCTGGAGGGAGTTTTCGCGCGCGTTGTAATTTCGGGATAGCAAGGCGCGGGTTGTGAAGGCGCCAGTTTTGGGAGCACGATATCTGAATTTTCGGGATATAACAAGGCGCGGGTTGAATTTTAGGGACAAGCCTAACGTGTAATATTGTACTTGTACGTACCAAATCAATTCGCACTTCCCTCAACCAAAAAGAAAACGAAAAAAATAAAACTATTCACACCACACAAAGAGAGAGTCTTGCCCCGTTTTACTATAAAAATGCTATTTAAAGCTACTCATACCAACAATTTAGTGCAATTAAATGCTATTCGGTAGTATGAATCCATGTTATGTCCAATTAAATTTTTTCGCTTGCTGTATAATGCATGTAACCTACTCATACCAACATTTTAGTGCATTCCAAATGTCTATACTACCGCTGCAATTCGAACTGAATTTGAATTCGTTTCTCTATTTCAATAACAAATCTACAATCATGATTGTTGCCAACTTCAACCATCATTCGTGTATTACCTTAATAACACACCACATGATTACTATAGAGATAGATATGAACTATGTGTACTACATGAACTCGAATTCTATTTTTTGAATACACTTGATGTTGATTCCAAATAATAGTACATTTGATGTACTAACTATATATTCATAATCTAAACCATGTTCCATACGTGTACACCGTGTTTATCACACATAGTATAGTGCCCCGCCCCCTACATTATGACAAGTATTTAGACCTGAGCTGCAAAAGCCACACATTAGCCCAAATTATGATCAATGTTCTATATGTTATACGTAGTACTAGCAAGATGCCCATGCGTTCCACAGAACATCAACATGATCAAGGGGAGGCCTAATTTGCAAATATGGAGAGGGGTGTGGGTATCTTTTTTCAAAATTGCCATAGTTTCCTTCCTATCCGTCAGATATAAATCGGACGGCCTATATTGCAGGATGGCACCATCATCAACAACTCCGTTTTTTATAAGAGTAGAGATAAAATATATTATATGTAGTATAACATGTTCATAACCACACCATGTGTATCACCGTTATATATATTCACACATGCGTCGGTTTAAAACACTATGATAAATTCTTCAAATATCCGAATTCGCTTTTTATAATGAAGTATGATCTCTATTCGTCTTTTACACCCACACAATCCTCTTATCTTTGTAGCTAGCTAGCGCTAACTTTCTCTCGTGCATGCAGACGCCCGCATCCCTCTAACCCTCCCTCAGCATTCTCTAGCTCCATCGCGCAAATTCGTCTTTTCACTTTAGGTCGTTCACCCACGGTGTGTGTAGGCCCCCCAGCTCCTTCTTTACGGCACACATCGATCGATATGCCTCTCTAGCCAGGTGTGCCTAGCACAAAACACAAGCTTCCCCTCTTCTCTTATCACCGTCCATGCCTCACTCCCACCACTCTTTTCATCGATCTCGTACTCGCACACTTCTCCCCCCTCGATATAGTATGACTCTCGCACCACCTCCTAGATGCATCCCTCTCTCTCTATCCTTCTCCCCGTGCCTCATTTGCTTCTAACACACACATGCATGTATACCGATCGATCTCCCAACATATACCTAGGTCGACTTTAACTATTCCCCCCCCATCGATCGACGTACCTCACAAGTTATGTCTCTCCTTTCTCTGACAAAGGACGATTGATCTTCCTATGTAGTTATGTCTGCTTACCACATCCATATCGCCCCCCTCATCATTCATGCATGCCTCCTGACCCGTCTCTCACACACACGTGCACAGACAGGCAGCCATCCCCTCTCTTATTGATATTGCAGGTGTGCCCTCCGGTTGTCTAGCAAGCCTATCCCACCATTTGTTAGAAGCAACTCCACTACCACCCCCTCCAACACTCTAGCTCTGTCTCTCTCCCAACCTTATTCCTCTCCTACACATATGCATGGATGCCGATCGATCTCCCTTAATACATGAGGTAGATCGATCTCCCTTAATACATGAGGTAGGCCTCTCTCCTCCTCCACACATATACCAGCCATTGTACCTCTATAGTTAATTAGGCCTCCCTCCCCCCCCCACCACACACCGATAGTCGAGCGCTGTAGGTAGGTATCCATGCCACAGAGACAAACTGCACCTGTCCCCTCTCACGTTCCAGTAGGCCAGCCACTCTATATCTTTGACGTGGGCACACACAAATTCGATGGCACTCTTTATCGATCGCGCGCGCACACACACACATCATCCCTCTCTTCGATTCTATGGACACCTCAAGCCGATGATACCTCCACTCTCTTCTCGTGGATCGCCCCCTCTATATATATGATATATCCAGGACTCTATTTCACACACATTGCATATGTTACATTTTTTGATTGACCCCACCCTCCCCTCCCCCCCCCAAAAAACTCTCACGAACCCACACACTATATCTCTCTACGTTTGTATCTCTCTCACACAACCCCACGTAGGTGGTGTACGTATACAAGAAGAGAATAGGTGCACCGTGCACGTACTCACGCTTCGTGCCCAGCCACACCCGCGCGGGTACACGGTGGAGCTCATTTCTGTACGAAATGGCAGCCCACGTGCTAATTTGAACGCGTGTAGCGGTTGTTTACCTACGGAGGTCGTGTACCACGCGTGCACGAAACAAAGTTCGACTTGATGCGTTGGCGCGTTATTTTTAAATAAAGTTATATCGCTCAATGGCACGTACACAGAATATAAAACGATTTTTATGGAGAAAAAGGTAGTCCGCTCCACTATATACAATGGAGCCTGCCTGCCTGGTTTGTCTCTCTTCAGAGTATCTCACACAAGGCTGCGGTGGCCTCTCTCTCTCTCACCGTTGGTCACTGATCCGGCCGCATCCCGTCCGCCGGCGGAAAGGGAGGACGTGCATCGTTTCTCCGTTCGACGGCGCCGAGGCAGCACGTCCCGATCTGCGGTACACGCCGTTCTCTCTGACCAAGCTCCGGCGTGGTAGGGCCTACGCCACCTGCTCGCTGCCGCAGTATGGGCAGATTCCGCCCGCCGCCGCTCACCTAGTTACATCCCGACGACCTCCAGGTATCCCCTCCGGCCTTGCTCCACTGCCCGTCTTCCCACGTCGCTGCATGTGGATCTTCCATAGTTCTTTGCCCAAAACGTAGCTCGTCCGGCGTACTTTCCATATTGCAATCTCGTCCTCACACCGTTTTAGACAAACACAACCGTGTTGTTATCTTCCCTTAGGACAAGGAATATGCTTCTTTTTTGTCGTCGCATGTGTCATCAACTGTTATTGGCCAGTAATTGTTTCCTTTCTACCTCTTTTTTGCAAACAGGGCTATCCATTTCACCTCGTTGCTATTGCGACCTTTTGGTGAACTGCACAAATCACTTTTTTCTTAAGAGTGTTTTGTGCAGTTCTGCCAAAATGTCACACGGGCAACGTCTCTACATTTCATTGCGACTGCACAAAGGGAGATTGGTTTTGCTCTATCCTCCTCATCCAACTCCGAGCCTAATCTTCTCCAACTAGTTAGTCTTAAGAGAGACTGCAAAGGTGACCGGCTTCTATTTGTGTGTTTATTGTTTCATCAGCAGTCCTCTATTATCGTAATCACACTTAATATCTTTGGAACAGGGACGCTCAGCTCTATTTTAGTGGAACTGCACAAAATGATCGGAATGTTGCATGCTCCAGACAGCTACTTTTTTCCCAACATGCCTTGTTGATTTAGACAGAGCTGGGGGGACGTTGCTGCCAATGAAAGCATGGATCAATTTTAATTTAACACCTTCTCACAACTTTGTCTTCAGTTGTGATGTAAATATTAGCTCTGATTAGCAAGGAAGTTAGTTTTTTATTGTTTCCGAAAGAGCATCGATGGCAAGACACACGAAACAAAAGCTGAAAGCTCACACCATTGTACAATTTCATGTCGCTGGAAAATTATTTGTATAGTACGTCAATTATGTAAACAAATGCTGGAAGCTTGATAGCATTGCCAGAAGCCTCTTCGGCATCCGGGTCCATGTGCCATGCACAAAATTATACTCCTTCGTTCCTAAATATTTGTCTTTTTACAAATTTCAAATGGGCATATTTTAGAGTGTAGATTCACTCATTTTGCTTCGTATGTGTACTCCCTCCGTTCCTAAATATTTGTCTTTCTAGAGATTTCAACAAGTGACTACATACGGAGCAAAATGAGTGAATCTACACTCTAAAATATGTCTATATACATCCGTATGTAGTAGTCCATTTGAATCTCTAAAAAGACAAATATTTGAGTAGTCACTCGTTGAAATCTCTAGAAAGACAAATACTCCGGAGTATATTTAAGAACCGAGGGGGTAGTGCACAGCCGCATGGGAGACTCAGACCGGTCGTTGCGCCGCATTAATAGTGAGTAATGAGCAGTCAAATCATAAGCCCCACCTTTCCCACTGTAAGTTGCTCGGAAGAAGCAACCATCAATACGCTCTTCTTTGAATCCGCTCATACTACTCCATCCGTCACTGTTTATAGAGCGCGCTTCAGAAAAAGAGAAAATCTCTGGGACCAAGGCGACTAGCGATCGGCCTGAAAAATAGCATTGGTAGTTATAGCACGGCGTCTATTACTAGAGGAAATAATGCGTACACACATGCATGCAGTGCTTCCACCCCGGGTAGACACATGCATGCACTTACTCCACTCCGTAGTACTACATCGAGAGAAAATTGCGGTTACCACGCCCTAATTAATTGAGCATTAAACCAAACGCGTCTAAAGTCTCTCTGGTGGTGGAAATGCATTGAGAGAAATGCATCATAATGAAGCGCGCCCTGTAAACTGTGACGGAGGGAGGAGTAGTATGAAGGTGCAAAACCAAGTACGCGTATGGCCAGTCGGTCAACGCACCTCCTCTTGGCATATCACTGACATGTGGGACCGGAGTGTGAGCAAACCGATCTCAATTGACGGCAAAATGGCCAACCCGCCGTTCCTTGAGAGAGACGAGGAGCGAGAACACACAGACGGGCTCGCACGGAGGCCAAGATATATTCGAGCATGGTTGATCGATATCATCATTACATGTTGGGCTGCCGTTTTCCGCCCTTCTCCGGAATAAATGTGTACTTTATCAAAGATTAAGAAAAATAAGAGTACAGAGGCTCCACCATGCGGTTCTAGTAGTAGTACTACTCGTACTACTAAACCTTGCGCTTGGCTCTTCGCCTCTTCGTGAAGTCGAACAATGATGGTACTCCGCATGTTCGGTACTACAGTGTATGCCTCTGGCAATCTGACACCGAATGAACTGATGCATGTCCACCGCCTGGGCGAGGGTACGTTGCATTAGTCAAAAGGCGTAAGCGAGCTTCACCTTGTCCTGCAAGCTTCTCCTCGTTCTGCGAGTTGACGGGACACACCAACAAGTAGTGCTAGTCCATACTCCCTCCTTTCCGGTTAATATGGCTTAATCTTTTTTGCGGGTAAATGAGAGAGCTTTATTCATATATAAGCATTCTTAGGACGATCAGCCAAGACACTGGTCACTAGGAAGCGAGGTACCCCGCAAAAAAGAAGTAGGAAGCGAGGTGTTTCATCAAGCCAGCTCTCGGCCACATTCAAAGTGCAGCAAGCACGGTTCGCACAAAGATGCGCCGCAAGGTTTGCTGACCTGTTTACATGCTGAATAACAAAAAAAGAGGAAATATTACCGAGCGCTCCTATTTGTAACAGGATATGAGCCAGAATTAAGCGAGAATTGTGGCGAGTGTTCCATGCAATCAACTTCCATTATCACATGCGAGAACCCTCGAAGAGAACCAAATGTGTTGAAGATTGCTTTATCACATTTTAAAAATATAATAAGAGTGCAGACGCTCCTCCATCCGGTTCCTAGTACTAGTATAGTACCTCTATAGACTATAGTAGTAGTACTAGTAAACTTTGCGCTTGGCTGTTCGCCTCTTCGGGAAGTGCAACAATAATAGTACTAGTATAGTGTATGCTTCTGGCAATCTGACACCGAATTAACTGTTGCACGTCCACCGCCTGAGCGAAGGACAGCTTGCATTAGTCAAAAGTTTCTCCTTGTCCTGCGAGCCACCGCGCGCAAGCTTCTCCCGTCCTGCAAGCTTCTCCTCGTTCGGCAAGTTGACGGGACACAGCAAAGTAATGCTAGTCCATACTGCCTCCTCTCCGGTTAATATGGCTTAATTTCAAACGAGATAAATACACTGTCTGTCACTGTATATTTGTAAAAATACGGTCAGTGGACTTCATAATACGCTCATTGCGCTCAATATATACATTTTCCGGTGTTTATACGGTCACTAGCTCACCCTGGCTGAGTATGTGTGTGCATGCACGTGTAGGTTGAGCACTTGAGCGTGACCGTGTGTGTTCCGTCGTGTGCTCGGACATGCATGCATTAGGGCGTCGCGCGCGTTTTTGCGTCCATGTGTACGTGTGACTGTTGCATACACGTAGGGGGAGTACGTGTAGGGGCCACTAAAGGAGCAGTCAAATCACACAGTAAGTTAGTCGGAAGAAGCAACCATCATTTCACTCTTCAATGACACGTACGCAATATAAAATGGTTGATATGGAGAGAAAAAGAAAACCACTATATATACACTAGCAGGAGCCTAAGCTACAAGCCTGCTTGCTTGGGTTGCTCTCTTCACAAGCATAGAACGACGGTGGCCACACCGCTGGTCACATATCCGGCCTGATCCCGCAGCTGGGGGAAGGGAACAATGTTCTGCGTAGACGCGGTCGACATCGGCGAGGGAGAAAATCCACAGTCGGTGCGTCCCAATCGGGGGTCACCGCGGTATGGGCCGATGCCGCGTCCCAACCGCCCTTCTAGCTACAGCCCGACGTCCCAGGTAGTCCATCTTCCTTTTGGAGCCGGCTTGCTCCACTGCCGCAGCTCCCCACGTAGCTCCATCTCCATGTCGATCTTTCTCTACTTCTACCGGCTTCTACTTGTGATGAGTTTATGTCTCATGAACTAGTGCCAGTACTATTATTCTAATCACACTTCTTCAATATCTTTGCCATCAGGGATGCTCAGCTCGATTTTAGTGGAACTGCACAAAAGCATCGTATGATCCGAGGGTGCCAGCCGTCTTTCCTTCGACAGGTTCTACCTGGCCAGGAAATTAAATCCTGTTTAGGGTTTAGGGTTTAAGTCGTAGTGACCCCATCAGTAGTTTTTCTTTCGTACACGCTCTCACAACTTTTGTCTTTAGTTGTGAAGTAAATATTGGCTATGATCTGTGAATCATTGAGATGCATCAGCATGCGTGTTAGTTTTCCTTTGTATTTGATGGAATGTTGTAACGGGGCAACCTTGGAGTAGGAATGAAAATGGAGTGGAAAGTTTCCGTTTTTCCGGAGAAAAAATGGAAACGGAGAGAAACCAACGTTTCGTTTCGTTGGATCGCGCCATCGAGCAAAACCAACGTTTAAATCACGTCTGTCGCGTTCGTGTCTCACCCTCCTCCACGGCTCGACCCCACACGGTCGCTCGGCATGCCACTCACCGCAAACCGAGTATACGATAACTTCCCCGCCTGCTTGTCGATGGATCGCGCCATGGAGTACTAGTACTACTGGAAGAGATTGACGAGTTGGGGAGGACAGCTAGCTGTAGCACGGACTCCCAAGAACTTTTTACATGCATGTTGTGGCCGGCTATTGCGACCTTTGAACGCGGAGCAGTCGCGTGCACCAGGAAGCGGCGCGGGCGACGCTCTCTCGGCCGGCGCGCCGCTTCAATGCCGGCGCCAGTGAGAGGTCGCGTCCGCTCTGGCCGGGCATGAATGCGGCACTGACCGTTTCGGGCGGGAAGCACGCGCGGGTGATGAAGAGGGTTCGGGTTGGTCAGGAGCGGCCGTGGCAGCGGTCCGGACGCCCGCAAACAAGAGATGTTGTACGTTAATATTGCCGCGTATATAATTAACAACGTAAATAATGTGCCAGTTGGACAAATATGATTGGAGATGGAGATGGAAATGGAATTTTACGTAAACACGGATATGCATGTCTATGTCTATGTGTGTGTGCGCGACGACTCTCGCGACCTGGAAGCGGGGGCGTGTTTTTGATCGAGTTTTCTTTCTTGGTACGTTAAAAAATTGTCCGCCAGTTTTCGTTTCTTTTTTCCGGGAACGCGCGTATTCTATTTAAAACCACTGCTATGGAGAGATTGTTTTACTCCATTATAGCCTCTTGTTTGATAGAGTTTCTCGCGTCTCGCTCTCTCACCCTCTCCATATCAAAACAAGATGACAGTGTCCACACTATCTCTCTCCTCACCGGTGGTCACAGATCCGGCCGAATCCCGTCCGCTGCGGGAGGTGAGGAGGTGCAGCGTTGACGTTGTCGCCGTCGGCGATGGAGGAAGCCGATGCGCACCGTCCTCTCGGAGCCGGCGCTGGCGCGGACGAAGGTCCTCCGCGCCCTTGTTCGCTGCCGTCGTGTGGGCAGATCCCGCCCGCCCGCCTAAGCGACATCTCGCCCACCTGAGGTATAACTTCTTGTACTGGTCCAGCTCCCCAGGTCGCTGCATGCGGGTTTTCTTCTATGCGACTACTCCCCAGCTCCCCATGTATAGTAGCTAGGGTTCGTCGGCTGGTCCAACATCACCTACTATTATAGAGGAAATGCCACTCGAAAAGTTGTCCTGATTTATGCCTCGGTGGAGGTATACATTTTGTTTCGACAAAAAGTACATGGTGGTTGTGCGGTCATTGTCCATATGCTCCTATTGCTGCTGCTAATCTAATACTATCACTGGTTAAATGAAGAAATGCTTTTTTTCTCGGGTATCCTGGTTTAGTTCCCATCAAGATAATCATGATGCTTCTGTTTGTTGGTGTACTTTTCATAATTCTTATTGACAATTGAGATGTCGTTGTTAATCTTGTAAAACAAAGTAACAACACTATATCCCTTTTTTATATTTTTGGAAACAGCGATGCGTATCTCCATACCCGGGCATGTCTTCCTCAATTTTAGTGGAACTGCACAAAATTGGATGGCCATTGTTGTTCCGCCTCACTGTCCTCTGCCACGTGGTTCTTCCTTCCTCGAGCTTGACTACTGAGAAGAAACAGACCACAGTGAGGATTTGTCGAACTTCATAGGTGCCTCACCCAAACTTGATGCCAAATGGATGATGCATCACCACGATGACCTATCGATGCTCATGGTTGCGCCTCATGGTTGCGTCGGCTGGTGAAGCTGATCGATTTTCAATGAAAAACAAGCTGTCTTCCATCAGTGCTCTTTGCTTGTTACCCACAAAGATGATATCCTTCGTCAGTTCACCTTGGTTGCGTTGGAGACGCAGTCGTCTTTCACGTTGGTGCAATTTTATCACACAATTGGCTATGAACCAAATGTTTCCTCGAAGAAGGATCGACGTTGGTACTAAGAGCATAAGTTTTGTATTGATTTCTAAGCCTTCTCACAACTTTGTCTCCAGCTCCCCTGTAATTTTATTTGTCCAGCTATTAACTTTGATTAAAAAATGGTGTGGACTAAAAACCCGGATGGACGTAGTAGCCCTCCATTTTTATTTACTCCGCATATTAGATTTGACTGAAGTCAAACTTTGTAAAGTTTGACCAAGTTTAGGCCGAACACAACAAACCATAATTATTAGAGAGGGCAAACTGTACATACTCTCAAACCTTTCCGATAATTGAAATTAAAATTCTTTATTTGTACACACTCTCACATGTTTCCAATAATTTGGCGCATGTGTGGTTGTTCACTTAAGGGAGGGTAGTGTACCGCACGTGAAGGACGGGAAGTGCGACCAGGATGCGTGGATCGTTAGTTCATCGGAAGTACTCCCTCCGTTCCTAAATATTTGTCTTTCAAGTGGTTTGCAATGGACTACCACATACGGATGTATATAGACATTTTTTACAGTGTAGATTCACTCATTTTGCTCCGTATGTAGTCATTTGTTGAAATCTCTAGAAAGACCAATATTTAGGAACAGAGGGAGTAGTAGTTTTCTTCACTGGTACGTTAAATAAAGAGTTTCGTTTCGTACTTACACAATTTAAAATGATTGTTATGGAGAGAATAAGAAAACCACTCCACTATATATTAGTCGTATACATGAGTACTATATGGACGCAACTTCATTGAATTTAGTGCACCTGCCTTTGGGTTTATGACAGGTTGGCCCAAAATGTGGCTGGCCCACCTGTCATACAGCCAAAAGCAGGTGCAGTTAAGGCACCGGAGCTCAGTCCGTACTACAGTATATATATAAGCTGGAGCCTCAGCGCTTGTTCGCTAGGGTTTGCACTCTCCACACTCTCGCCGCACTACATATATATATACACGCTGGAGGCTCAGCGTTCCTTTGCTAGGGTTTGCCATATTCACTGTCTCTCGCCCTCTTCACCTGATCTAAACAAGACTGCATTGTGGCCTCTGTCTCTCTCACCACCCTCACAGACAGCTGGCAAAGGAGGCGTCCGATCCCATCACACCGGGAAGGGGAGGAGGTGCAGCGTTCACTCTATCGCCTTCGGCGAGGGAGGCAATCCACTGCCAGCTGCGCTTTTCTCTTTCACCCAGCGCCTATGCGGGAGGGCCACCGACCCCTTCTTCCTCGCTGCCGTATGAAATGTGAGCAGATCCGACCTCCCGCCGCACGCCTTGCCACATCCCGACGACCCTAAGGTATAAGTTTCTTTGAAACTGTCATTGGTCTAGCTGCATGCTGATCTTTTTCGATTCTGTAGTCGAATCTAGGTCTTGGTTCAAAGAGGAAAATAGGGTGCGGTGGGGTGGAGCATGAATCTAGGACGTGGTTCAATGAGGAAAGGAGGGAGGGAAAGTAGTATAGACTAGCTATCCAGCCGCTTTGTTGGTCGAAAAGGGAAAAAGGGGGTAACCCAATACACACATCTGTAAGGAACCCAACTCTTTGTTGAAAAGAGAAAGAAACTGGGGGTCGGGTAGTTTGTGCAGGACTAGATTTGTTGCCCTCACATCAGAAAAAGTTTCAAAGAGAACAAATATGGGACCAACGCAGATATGATGCTTGGCTACGTACTCTGCATCACCCATTTATACGTGTGGACGCACATGGTGCTGGCATGTCCCATGTCCCATCCACATGATCGTGCAGTGTGTTTTGAGATGTTGTGCTACTTGTATTGGTACTGTTTTAAATAAATGTTGAATTGAAGCTATTGTATTTTAAGCAATGCCACTCTCAGAATTAACTACTGAACTATTTTAAGAGAATTTCTCTGTTAATATGAATCAATGCAACCATTTTAGAAATGCTACTGTCCTATACTTTGTTTTCCATCAAGATAAGGTAGATGCTTATTTTTGTGGCCGCATGTTTCATCCTCCTTTATTGGTAGTAATTCTTTCCTTTTTTGCCTCTGTTAAATCAGGGATATCTATTCAACTTGTTGCTATAGCAAACTTAAATGTCTCACCGGTGACTTTACTTGATTTCAGAGTAACTGCACAAAACGAGATTGGATTTCCTATTCGTGTTGGCAGATTCGTACGTGATCTTGTGTGCGTCATGACAGGTTGGTACTTGCCTTCATCCACATGATCGTGCAATGTGTTTTGAGATGTTGTGCTACTTGTATTGGTACGATTTTAAATAAATGTTGAATTGAAGCTATTGTATTGCTGTCTTTTCCCATTAAGTAGTGAACAAAAATGGGACCAACCCAGACATTATGCTTGTTGCTTTGTTACAACAAACTCTGCATCACCCCCTTTATAAGTAGATGGAAGCACATGTTGTTGTTGCGCCCACTCTCCCTTGGAACTGTTTATGCTTTTTGTTAATCTAATGCCGCTGGTAAAATTAAGCAATGCCACTCTCAGAATTAACTACTGAATCTTATTTCAAAACTGCAACACTTGTTAGGGATTGGCGGGATTACCATTTTTGTGGCCGCATGTTTCATCCTCCTTTATTGGCCAGCAATTGATTCCTTTTTTGCCTCTGTTAAAACAGGGATATCTATTCAACTTGTTGCTATTGCGACATTTTGCTTCGCTTAATTTTGGTGGAACTGCACAAAATGAGACCGGATTTCCATATATGTGTTGAGATCTCTCTGAGGTCTTCCTCACGAGTTATTTCAAATCTTGGTCTTGAAAGGTCAGTACCGACTTTCCTCAGAATTAACTACTGAATCTTAGTTCAAAACAGCAACACTTGTTAGGGATCGGCGGGAGTACCATTTCTGTTAGGGATCGGCCGGAGTACGTGTTTAAGAAATGTATTGTTCAGATAATGTCTCTGTTATTATATATCAGTTACAGTGTTTTACAAATGGTACTATCCTGCTTTGTAGTTCTTTCTACATGTTTAACCAAGGTATTGTTAAGATAATGTCTCTGTTAAAATGAATCAGTCGCATTGTTTTAGGAATGATACTTTTCTGCTTTGTCGTTCTTTATACATGTTGAAACAAGGCATTGTTAAGATAATGTCTTAGTTAATATGAATGAATCACACTGATTGAGAATTGCTACTATCCTACTTTGTTTCCCATTAAGATAAGGTAGATCAGTAGATGTTTTTCTTCTGGGAGTACAAGTCATCAACCTTTATTTCTCAGTAATTGTTTCCCTTATACCTTTTGTTGCTTACAGGGATATCAAAATTAAAGCTCGGTTTTATTCCGACTTTGATTTTAGTTGAACTGCACAAAAGGAGCCAATGTGTCTAAGGCAAACTGTTGCATTAGTGGGTCCAGTTGGTCTTACCACTTTGCAGAAAGAAGTAGTCACTGTTTGCGCTACATTACACAAGGAATGATCGAGAAGCTTTATAGAGTATTAGTAGACGCTGGTGACATGACTAGTCTGCAGAGATGGCTGCTTTACTTGTGGTTCGGAGGAACACTGGGCAAACAAGTGCCCAAACAAGTACCAAGAAGCCAGGACAGGACTCCAAGTCTGTCAATGTCACTCTAAGCAACAATGACGGGGCATCTGGGTATGGTAATCTGTTTACTATACTTTCAATTTGTTAGTCCACCGATTGGTGGGTTGACACTGGGGCCAATATTCATGTGTGTGCTGATGTGTCTTTGTTTTCTGGCAACATATAAATACGAAATCCACAGGGATGCTCAGCTTGATTTTAGTGGAACTGCACAAAATATTCAGATGGTTCGTGTCCTCCATAATAATACTTCATCATGCACAATACACTGAATGGTTCTCTAATCATTCGTCGTCACCTTGAGCCACCGGACTATCAGATGACAAACTGATGACAAACCCTGCCCGTTCCACAATCATAGGCATTACACATTTTGAATGGGAAAAGCTTGTCAAAGTTGACATTGGTTTAATATATTGGAATTGGAAAACCTTGTCAATTTTTGTTGATTGATGTTAGCCAGAAGACATGCATTTGATATTTTTGAGTGGGACGCCCTTTGCTGTGAGCAACGTCGATCGTTTTTTCCTATTCCTGTCTTCAATTCAGAAGTAAATATTTACTCTGCTGAGATGCATAGTCACATGAATGTTGACTTATGTAAGATATTTTAAGAGTTTGTTCTGAATATTGTCTATGTAATGCCAGGCCTTGTGTTTGATTGCAAAGTTGAGCTTGGAATGTTGTGGCATGCGGCATCACGAGCTGTTCACTGTGCCTCCTGAGAATAATGCTTCGTATTGTTTTGCATGTCGATCTAATGCCAGTGATTTGCTTGTTAGGAAGATCATCCTCTTCTGTTGTTTCCGTGCTTAAGAAGTTCATCGCCTTATGTTTCATTCATAGCCTATACGATAAGTCGGGTAGGTTAGACGTGAAACCATATGATCTTCCGACCAACTCATCATCTTAGGCCGTGATTGAATCGTCGTTTTCCAACCAAAACCGCTTGTAAAACTGACGCTTGTAAATAAAAGCATATGGTCTCGGGCGAAGCGCTTGGTTGGTCGATTTCGACTAGTAAAATATACACCGGTCTCTCAAATTACACGCGTAACCCGCTGGTTTTACTTACAGACCTCGGGCCCTCGGTTTCATTACGCCTGTATTTTACGCATTGTTTCCGATGACGAGTAAATTACACTTGTATCTTAATACAGTTGTGAAATAAACCAGAGCTCCCAAGCGCGGCCTTACCATTTCATGCCGTCTCAGTCTCTCGAAGGTGCTCATAGGTGTCCGATGATCCTGGCTTCCTGAATGAGCAGCGGGCGCTGTATCAGACCATCCGTAGGGCCCGCGAGGCCCTCTCCGTCGTCCTTCGAGTTGTTGCGCTCGCCGTGGCGCCGAGCATTGTTAACTTGGTCAATGAACATGAGGATTCAAGAGATGACTTTATTTTGACTGGTTGACAGTAGGGACCCACTAAGGCCATAGCCGTACGTAAGCAAGTGCCTCCTTATTATGTACAACTATATTTTTTTGCTTCCTCCTGGTTTCCTGACATCACGGTCCCACACCATTGTCAACCTATGTAGTCAATAAACGAGAGAATTGCACAAGGTGAGGCCGACAGCTGGGACCAAGCAGCTCGAGCAGTATTTGTGTTTTTGAGGTGTGAGCACTGCAAAGTTTTTCTTGGCGATGTTTTCGTTGTTGTTCAGAGGAGAGCAGGGTATTAACTGGGCGGGTTGTGGCCCGTCTAGCCCACGACAGATATCCAGCCAGATATTAATTTTTTTCAAGATGAAAATGGCTAGCCTAGCTATACGTTTTTTGAGGAATACCCAGGCAAGGTCAACTTGTTATTCTCCGCCCCGCTGGGCTGCAAATCTTTCCTAGGAGGGATGCATTAGGCTTAATAGGAAAATGGGCTTTAAAAAATAATAAATGGGATGTAATTATAAAAACTGGGCAGTAACTATAAAAAAATGCACCAAGCACGGAATTAGTTTATAAAATATTATTTATGGATTTTGAAAATCTTAATTTTTAATTGTTGCGCGTGCAATGTTTTGTTAGATTTTTACGTAATACAAACTTATATTTAATCTGACTAGAAATTTCGGGATAAAAATATTTCGGATCCCTTCAAAATGTGGGAATTTTTTATTGAATTCTGTCTTGAACGGTTGGTTGAAATTATTAATCGTTGTCCTAGCTAGAAAATGGGTTGTACTTTTAACAAATTGTAAATGGGTTGTAGTAAATTCCATTAGAATTCAAAAATGGGCTATACATTCTTACAAATCGCAAATGGGCTATAAGTTCTCTCCCACACTGTAACATCCCAAAATTTTACAAATTTTGGAATGTTAATTATTACCGAGTGAGTTACTATGATTTCGAGGGGAAGTTGATTTTTTTGTATTATAAAAAATCGACTTTAGATTTCTTTTCTTTCGGACTCCTATGAAATATTTCGAAACCATATTCAAAATTATGGAGTGAGAATAAAATGACTTTCTCGAATGTGGTGGATGCATATTTCATTTGAAGTTCCTTGATTTGTTTTAGATCCATTTTTTTGTGAACCTGTTTTAGTTCCGTTTCAAATTGGATCTTATTTGGAGTTTTAGTGCCATTTAAATATTTTCAGATTATTCAAATAAAATTTAATGAGAGGAGATAATTTGACTTCTCCAAAAATATATTTGAAGATATTTAATATGGCACAATTATAATTTTGTGAATTTGCAGAACTCTAAATAATATTGAGAATAATGTAAACATTTTATTTTTTGTTGTAAGTAAACTTTTGTACACGTACATGAGTAATTAACCAAATTCTGTTCTAAGCCTACTGGACCAAGTCCATCTTCCTTTTGTTCATTTGTATTTTTTTTACTGAAGCCCACAGGTTATTTGCTCCCTCCAAACCAAATTGGGCTTGGCCCACTTATTCCCTCTCTTGCCCAGCCCACCACATCTTCTTCTTCCCCATGCGCATCTGGAAGAATGATCACAGATAACATTATCACAGCTTATGAATGCTTGCACTTCATGAAGAGGAACAAAGCGAAGAAACGTTAGTCTTGTGCTCTAAAGCTCGATATGATGAAGGCGTATGATAGAGTGGAATGGCCGTACTTGAGGGCCATCATGTTGAGATTGGGGTTCACTGAGAGGTGGGTGAACATTGTTATGAGCTTGGTTACAACAGTGAACTTCTCAGTGTTATTCAATGGAAAGAGGCTTGAGGGTTTCAAACCTTCACGTGGGATAAGACAAGGGGATCCAATATCTCCATACTTGTTCTTGCTAGCAGCAGAGGGCCTGTCGTGCCTGATAAAATCTAGAAGAGAGTCATCCAATCTGGAGGGGTTACGAGTGGCACCGTCGGCGCCACCTGTCAACCACCTCTTATTCGTTGATGACAGCCTGCAGTTTTTCAAGGCGACGAGTGGTGGAGCTAATGAGGTTGCTCAGGTCTTGGACATCTACTGTCAAGCAACAGGTCAGCGAATAAATCTCTTCAATTTATTTTAGCAAGGGTGTGCCAGAGAGCACAAGGAATGAGGTAAAGACCATTTTACATGTTCCCAATGAATCGTTAAATGAAAAATACCTAGGCATGCCTTCTGATATAGGCAGCAGCAAGAGTGGAGCCTTCAAATACTTAAAAGACATATTATGGAATAAAGTCCAGGGTTGGATAGAGAGCACTATGTCTGCAGCAGGGAAGGAGGTTTTGGTGAAATCAGTAGCGCAAGCAGTTCCAGTATACTCCATGTCCTGTTTTAAGCTTCCGCGGGGTTTATGTGAACATTTGAATAAGCTGATCAGGAAGTTTTGGTGGGGTAACAAGGAAGGAAAACGAAAGCCACATTGGATTTCATGGAAAGATATGACTCAACCAAAAGGCATGGGGGCCTAGGATTCAAGGACTTTGAGCTTTTCAACCTGGCAATGCTTGCTAGGCAGGCTTGGAGGATACTGCAACATCCTGATTGTTTGAGTGCACGCTTGCTCAAGAGCATATACTATCCTGAGGGGTCTTTTCTGAACGCCACCCTCGTCAACCATCCAAGTCAAGTGTGGCGAGCCATAATTGAAGGGAAAGACACGCTAAAACAGGGACTGATTCGGAGGATAGGCAATGGCAAGACCACAAGGGTATGGGAGGATAATTGGATACCCCGCAATGAAATGATGAGACCGTATGGATGCCTCGCTACAAACCCACCGCAATTTGTCTCTGACATGATAGACACCACCTCAGCGACGTGGAACAGGCAGCAAGTATCGGCCACTTTCCTGCCAACGGATGCGAGGCTGATTCTTGGGATCCCTTTATGCACAAGTAACGTGGAAGACTTCTGGAGTTGGAGCCATGAGAGGAGCGGCCTCTTTACAGTAAGGAGTGCATACCGTATGTTGGTGAGTACGAGGCAGTGGAGAGGGGATTGGCTCGAAGGAAGAGCAGGTGCATCGAGCACTGCTAATGAAGAAGGGGCATGGAAATATCTATGGAGAGTTCAAGTCCCAGCGAAGGTGCGGATGTTTCTGTGGAGGCTGTCGAAACAATCATTACCAACAAATGACGTCAGAGTACACCGGCATATGGCGACCGACAGCTCGTGCGGTATGTGTGGGGCTCAGGACTCATGGAGACACTCCCTACTCGAATGCACGATGTCGAGGTGTACATGGGTATTGGTGGATGAGGAGTTGGCGCAGCAAATAGCACTCGTGTCAGAACCGAGCGCAAAACAGTGGCTTTTCACTCTAATGGAAGCGGTATCGGAAGAGCTTTTTGTCAAACTTTCTGTTACATTATGGGCCAATTGGGCTGCTAGACGCAAGGCTATCCACGAGGGGATCTTTCAGAGTCCACATGCCATACAAGGGTTTATCGCAAGATATCTGACGGAGCTCGAACTTATCAGGAAACCAGCGACAGCGCAGACTGTAAGGCAGGGATGAACAAACAACCAGTGCCCTAAGGCTCCTCCACAGGGGTACGTGAAGATACATGTTGATGCAGCATGCCGGATAGGAGCGGGAGGAGCTGCTGCTGCAGTCTGCAGAGATGCAGCCGGAGTCTTCCTTGGGAGCTCAACATTAGTCGTTGGGGGAGTAGATGATCCTGTCATCTTGGAGACTATTGCATGCATGGAAGCACTGACTTTGGCGCAAGATCTTAACCTCCATGCAATTATAGTGGCATCTGATGCAAAAGAAGTCGTGGGATCGATTAATGGAGCGTGTCGCGGACCCAATGGAGCTATTGTCCAGGAGATAAACAACCTAGCTGCTTCTTTTAGTTGCTCTTTTACTTTCGAAAGTTGTGTCGTTAATGTTGAAGCTCATAAGTTAGCCAAGCATTCTATTTCGTTGGGGAGGAGTCGCCATGTGTGGCTCGGAGTATCCCACAACGAGAAATGTATCCCACATACTGTGGTTTTCGATGAATAAAAGCTTGGTTTGATGCTAAAAAAAATCTACAGAACCTAGAACGTACAGAGAACAACCATGGATGCCTCCACCTCTTCCTCCCCTCCTCTTCCTCTCCCAACCCACTAACCCCTCTGAACGGATCCCTCACTCCGTCCTAATTCCTTCTCTTCCGTTACCCGCACTAAAACTTGCCCCTAATGGCCATTAGAACACCGGAAATGGCCGCCATGAAGACGCCATAATTCAGACGACGCCCTGCGTCGTTCCAACCTTCCCTCCATCCTATAAAAGGCGCCCTCCCCTCACAACTCTCTCCTTGACCGAACCCCTCTCCTTCTGGAGCTTATACCCCTACCCATCATCGTGAATTGCTCACCGGAGTTACTTGACACGGCTGCTGTTCGTGGAAGGTTCCGGCGAGTTCGAGGTGAAGCAGACATTCTAACTCTTCTATCCTTCATATCTCGATATTGCGCATCTTATGGACCCTGTTTTCTTTTGAAAACTCGCAGCCGGAGCACGAGTTCTTCGTTGTCCGCTTTCGGCCGGAGTTGCGCCCAACTCCGGCGACATCTAGCAGCCACCTGAAGGCGAACCAGGAGCCGACGTCGTGTCCTGGAGACTCACCCCGACTTCCTCTCCCTCGTCCACTTCTCCTACGTTGCCGAAGATCACCGCATCACCTCACGTCCGAGCCGCCGCTGCCGGCCATCTCCATCTCCGGTGAGGCCAGCCCTCTTTCTCTGTTAAAAAAAGAAACAGTATTAGCCTATAGAATTCTGCCACGTGGCGACTCTTTTTCTTACCTCGTTTCTTTTCCAGAAAATTAGCCCAACTTAGAAAAATCACATCTTTTAAACCGCTTATCCAAATTTGACAAATAAGATATCCCTGGATAGCTGCCGACCTCTAGTTTATTATAAAAATTAGAAATCTCACTTTTGCGCAAACTAAAATTTAGTTTTCATTTAAATACGAATTTGAGTAATTTTGCTATATCTTTTATTCTGTAAATCATATAAAAATGTTTTATATATGGAAGTTGGACCTGAGGACCTAACCTTTCTGTTGGACTGATGGATTAGTTTTCCAACATAGTTTAGATGCTGTTTTATCATCAACACCTTGGTTTGACCTTCTTTGGTCATCGTTTATTAACTTAGTTATAATAAAATTTGACTATAGGGTAAAACTCTTAGATTGATCCCTAGGGAACCTCTCTGGACATTTGATATCACCACAAAACTTTGAAGTTACAAGATTAAGGATTTAATCCTTTTATCTTGAAACTTATGCCACGCCAGTTTTATTTAACCCAAGTCAAATATTTCGAATAATCTCATGATAGAATTTGTTGTAAGAACTTGTCTCACAACCCATCTTCTATATCAAACCAAGATCTTCACTCAGTATCATTTCCAACCCTAGAATATTACTATGTCATATTTTCTTTCAAGACCACACCTGATTCTATATCAACCCTAACAATGCCCTAGAAATTATGATAGTGGCAACCGAATAATTTGTGTTGTTAGTTGGATTTTTATTGTATGTTGAATGCTTGCTTGAACCATTGTTATGTGAATGTGGATATGCCGAGTGTCTTACTTGAGTTATTTATCGCGTTAGATTACGACGAGTGCGAAGGTGAATTCTACGAGGAGGTAGAACCTTGTGACTGCGAAACCGAAGGCAAGTTGCAACTTGATCATTCCTTGTCCTATGCTTTTGTAACATGCATGATCTCTTTAAAATTTACTAGTATGCATGTTTTTACTAAAAAGTTTTGCAAAGTATTATTGCTAGCTAAAGCCCTAGGAACTTGTAGCTATGCTTAGCCATGCTTACAAAGAAAAGGGTTGGGAATCAAACAAGTTTTAAATGTTTAAACTTGCCCTCTATTGGGGCAACGTTTTTTGAAAACTTTAAAAAAAATAAAACTATATACTATTTTACTTCTACTCCCTGGGCGGAATGGAATTGACGGGAGCGTCTACAAGTGATTGCGCCCATCGGGGTCTTGCAGTGAATGCGCCCGACTGGGGTCTTGCACACAGGTTTTTGGTGGGGACCGCCGTCCAGGGGAATGAGATCTTCCAAGTACAGATCGATGTAGCTTCTACCACAGCCACATGCTACTATGGGCTCTGGCTTAGCTCAGTACTAACGGGAAACCCTTACCTCAGGACCGCCATCGAAGAGGGGCTATCATTGCCTAAGTTGCGGGCGGCTTGGTCAGGTATAGGGGGCTGTTACGGAAAGGCTTCGTCACAATCTCCTCCTAGTCGTACACCCAAGTGTGTAACGGTAAACGGGGTTGGTTGTGTCATGTGGGGAACGTGTACGACCTCTGCAGAGGGTTAAACCTAATCGATTAGCCGTGCCCCCGGTTACGGGCAATTTGAGCAACTGAAGACTTGGACTGAAGAAGAATCTCCCCTCTCTTTTCTAAAAATCTGTTTTAAGGGTTAAAGTTGAGGAATGAGCATAGTGAATGTGTTTCACATCAACCTTATGTATGTTTTAAACTATTTTTGGAGAATGAGCACTGGTGCGTATATCCAAGTGTCTCACTCCTACCTTTTATATATTTCTATTTTAAAAGAAGTTTACAAAATTTACTATAAGAGAAAATTGGCTTTATGCAAAGGAAACCTCCACCAATACTTACCCTGCATATATAATCTGTTATACTTTCCTTTGCAACTTGCGAGTACATTCACGTACTCATCTGCACCTGTCATGTGCAGATCTCGACAGATTAAGAGACGATAGGGTTATGGTCTACACTCAACGAGCCCAGTGGCGTTGATGGAGCCTAACTTAGTGACTACGTATAATTCCGCTGTATTATCTGCCAACTTGAGCTGTGCCTAAGGTATGATTTATATATATCTGGATCTACCGTTGTAGTAGAATGATGTATGTCTTACTGATATTCATTTTTGTTACTGTGTGTGCTAGCTATGATCCAGGGATAGCACAGTAAGCACAGAGACTTGGATTCTACCAAATCCGGGTCGTTACAAAATGGTATCAGAGCATACGTTGACTGTAGGACGTGACCCTAGAAAATGATTTAGAAATAGGAACAACTTATATTTTCAATAGTACCGACAAGCATTCTCGTATCCTCTTCTTTTCTTTACTATGTTCTCATCTGCTTTCAAAAACTTAGATGTCCCAATGACCTTGACACTGATATGGACTTTCAAGAGCCTAAAGGTTACTTCATGGAAATGATTCTAAGACAAAGACGTTTCCAATACTAAAGATTACATCCAAGAAGTTGAAGCAGAACTGAAGACACTCAAGACCAAGGTGGTTGTGAAGAAGGTGAAGATTACGTACCACTACAAGGAATATCCCACATAGTTCAATAGCGTCCAAGCCCACCATGAGAGTTGTGAAATAAACGAAAGAGTGCGAGTAGTGTGCCCGACCATGCGAACCCATGTGGATGAAGGCACCATAAGAATTGTTTGAATGAAATTTGTGAGTGAAATTTGGATTTTTGTTGGAGCAAGTTACGGATAATTAACAAGACGACCTTCATACGGGTAAAGCATCACACACTGAGGACTTTGAAGAATTGAAGACTTCATGACGAAACCATAGTAAACAAGTCTATTAGAAATGCTGAGAACATTAGGGTAGGAATTGATTGTTGATTGTGGTGTGTGTGGATCCATCTCTCTTCCTCCCTAAGCTCTATCTCACCTAGATCAAATCCTTGAACTATGGATGAACCAACCACTAAACTTCTCCTCGTAGAAACCTCCACATTTCTTCGAAGGAGATAAATACCTTGTTGTTTTGAACACAACCTTTCCTTTCCACCTGCAGATGGCAACCCTTTATGAGTCATTCCACAAGGGCCCAGAAATGATCATGACTTTGACTAGCGACCACGATTTTCCAAAGATCCTGAAGGATATGATGGGACACATTCACCTTGAAGGAGATGCAGTCTACAAGGGTTATCCTTTCCTTGAAAATGGATTGGAACTTTGGTACGTGGAAGTACACCTCTTTCGTGAAAAAAGAGTTTGTCCAAAGACTATTGGGCAATATATTTTCATTTCATGAGTACCTCGAACAACCTTCTTCAACTCTGTTCGTGAAGCTGCCATGGAAGCCATACGTCAGATTGGGGAAATCCTTGAAGCCAGACTTCGTCATGCTCAAAAGTACTTGAGGGAAGTATATGCTGAGCTGATGGACATGAAGTTCATGGCCGCCGTGAAGGAGCATAGGATTAATGAGTTCAAGGACTACATCGCACGTTTTCAGCTGGACTAAACTTCTTATGAAGGAGTACGGAATAGTGTTGGGTTTACATGCTTGACCATACCAATCCATGTGGATGGCAACACTTGTAATAAGCTATTTTGAACTCGAAGTTGTATGAGAGGTTAAAGGATGTAATAAGGAATCTATTCGTAAGGAGAATGCAACTTTGGCACACAAAAGTTCCGCTATTTCTCGGACGTAAGTTATAACACGACATGTGTAGGAACAACATCACCCAAAAGCGTTTTATTAGTATTGCAGGTGAAGACCACTTAAGGAGGAGTGAGAAAGACCGAGTGTTAGAACACGCGATTTACTTATCTGCATATGAGGAAATGATTTGAGTGCGGGATGGATTGGCCCCCATACCGGAGACTCTTATTATATACTTTTGTATGTTTGATTGGTAAATCAGAGAGACTTGAAACTCTAGTAGAGTGTTGTTGCGACAAGCCTATAACCATAGAATGGTAAGATGTATTACCCTTATAGGTAGGCAACCCTGCCTAACGTAGATTGAAGGGTGAGAAATAAACACGAAGATCTTCAAAGAATTCCATCAGAAGCCATCGACCGCCATGAGAGTTTCGATAGGTAGTTTTTGAATTTATGGATTGTGAGAAAGACTTTCTTTTGAGGGAAAGCTCGGTTCTGACTACAGAATCTTTATGAAGAACCAACAAGGAATGAAGAAATTGTGGAAATCCCCTCAGTTTGTTCTTAAGGGTGGTAGCACCCGAACACCCTAGAATGATAATTGGGTCACACAAGAAATCATCAAAGATCCAGAATGGTGACAAAAGCCTCGAATATAGGCATGCTGAAGAACTGGAATACACAGCATTAAATTAATAGAAAACATTCTCTCAAGATTGGAGGAAAAAGGATAAACCGCAAACCTGTATATGATATGACCAAACCCCGGGGAAGTAACCCAAGGAACCCAAACCCTAACCTATTTCTTGCTAGCCTCTGCAAATCTCGAGGACGAGATTTCTTTTAAGGGTGGTAGTTTCTAACATCCCAAAATTTTACAAATTTTGGAATGTTAATTATTACCGAGTGAGTTACTATGACTTCGAGGGGAAGTTGATTTTTTTGTATTATAAAAAAATTGACTTTAGATTTCTTTTCTTTCGGACTCCTATGAAATATTTCGAAACCATATTCAAAATTATGGAGTGAGAATAAAATGACTTTCTCGAATGTGGTGGATGCATATTTCATTTGAAGTTCCTTGATTTGTTTTAGATCCATTTTTTTGTGAACCTGTTTTAGTTCCATTTCAAATTGGATCTTATTTGGAGTTTTAGTGCCATTTAAATATTTTCAGATTATTCAAATAAAATTTAATGAGAGGAGATAATGTGACTTCTCCAAAAATATATTTGAAGATATTTAATATGGCACAATTATAATTTTGTGAATTTGCAGAACTCTAAATAATATTGAGAATAATGTAAACATTTTATTTTGTTGTAAGTAAACTTTTGTACACGTACATGAGTAATTAACCAAATTCTATTCTAAGCCTACTGGACCAAGTCCATCTTCCTCTTGTTCATTTGTAATTTTTTTTTACTGAAGCCCACAGGTTATTTGCTCCCTCCAAACCAAATTGGGCTTGGCCCACTTATTCCCTCCCTTGCCCAGCCCACCACATCTTCTTCTTCCCCATGCGCATCTACAGAACCTAGAACGTACACAGAACAACCATGGATGCCTCCACCTCTTCCTCCCCTCCTCTTCCTCTCCCAACCCACTAACCCCTCTGAACGGATCCCTCACTCCGTCCTAATTCCTTCTCTTCCGTTACCCGCACTAAAACATGCCGCTAATGGCCATTAGAACACCGAAAACGGCCGCCATGAAGACGCCATAATTCCGACGACGCCCTGCGTCGTTCCAACCTTCCCTCCATCCTATAAAAGGCCCCCTCCCCTCACAACTCTCTCCTTGCCCGAACCCCTCTCCTTCTGGAGCTTATACCCCTACCCATCGTCGTGAATTGCTCACCGGGGTTACTTGACACGGCTGCTGTTTGTGAAAGGTTCCGGCGAGTTCGAGGTGAAGCAGACATTCTAACTCTTCCATCCTTCATACCTCGATATTGTGCATCTTATGGACCCTGTTTTCTTTTGAAAACTCGCAGCCGGAGCACGAGTTCTTCGTTGTCCGCTTTCGGCCGGAGTCGCGCCCAACTCCGGCAACATCTAGCAGCCACCTGAAGGCGAACCAGGAGCCGACGTCGTGTCCTGGAGACTCACCCCGACTTCCTCTCCCTCGTCCACTTCTCTTACGTTGCCGGAGATCACCGCATCACCTCACGTCCGAGCCGCCGCTGCCGGCCATCTCCATCTCCGGTGAGGCCGGCCCTCTTTCTCTGTTAAAAAAAGAAACAGTATTAGCCTATAGAATTGTGCCACGTGGCGACTCTTTTTCTTACCTCGTTTCTTTTCCAGAAAATTAGCCCAACTTAGAAAAATCACATCTTTTAAACCGCTTATCCAAATTTGACAAATAAGATATCCCTAGATAGCTGCGGACCTCTAGTTTTTTATAAAAATTAGAAATCTCACTTTTGCGCAAACTAAAATTTAGTTTTGATTTAAATATGAATTTGAGTAATTTTGCTATATCTTTTATTCTATAAATCATATAAAAATGTTTTATATATGGAAGTTGGACCTTAGGACCTAACCTTTCTGTTGGACTGATGGATTAGTTTTCCAACATAGTTTAGATGCTGTTTTATCATCAACACCTTGGTTTGACCTTCTTTGGTCATCGTTTATTAACTTAGTTATAATAAAATTTGACTATAGGGTAAAACTCTTAGATTGATCCCTAGGGAACCTCTCTGGACATTTGATATCACCACAAAACTTTGAATTTACAAGATTAAGGATTTAATCCTTTTATCTTGAAACTTATGCCACGCCAGTTTTATTTAACCCAAGTCAAATATTCCGAATAATCTCATGATAGAATTTGTTGTAAGAACTTGTCTCACAACCCATCTTCTATATCAAACCAAGATCTTCACTCAGTATCATTTCCAACCCTAGAATATTACTATGTCATATTTTCTTTCAAGACCACACCTGATTCTATATCAACCCTAACAATGCCCTAGAAATTATGATAGTGGCAACCGAATAATTTGTGTTGTTAGTTGGATTTTTATTGTATGTTGAATGCTTGCTTGAACCATTGTTATGTGAATGTGGATATGCCGAGTGTCTTACTTGAGTTATTTATCGCGTTAGATTACGACGAGTGCGAAGGTGAATTCTACGAGGAGGTAGAACCTTGTGACTGCGAAATCGAAGGCTAGTTGCAACTTGATCATTCCTTGTCCTATGCTTTTGTAACATGCATGATCTCTTTAAAATTTACTAGTATGCATGTTTTTACTAAAAAGTTTTGCAAATTATTATTGCTAGCTAAAGCCCTAGGAACTTGTAGCTATGCTTAGCCATGCTTACAAAGAAAAGGGTCGGGAATCAAACAAGTTTTAAATGTTTAAACTTTCCCTCTTTTGGGGCAACGTTTTGTGAAAACTTTTAAAAAAATAAAACTATATACTATTTTACTTCTACTCCCTGGGCGGAATGGAATTGACGGGAGCGTCTTCAAGTGATTGCGCCCATCGGGGTCTTGCAGTGAATGCGCCCGACTGGGGTCTTGCACACAGGTTTTTGGTGGGGACCGCCGTCCAGGAGAATGGGATCTTCCCAGTACAAATCGATGTAGCTTCTAGTACAACCACATGCTACTATGGGCTCTGGCTTAGCTCAGTACTAACGGGAAACCCTTATCTCAGGACCGCCATCGGAGAGGGGCTTTCATTGCCTAAGTTGCGGGCGGCTTGGTCAGGTATAGGGGGCTGTTACGGAAAGGCTTCGTCACAATCTCCTCCTAGTCGTACACCCAAGTGTGTAACGGTAAACGGGGTTGGTTGTGTCATGTGGGGAACGTGTACGACCTCTGCAAAGGGTTAAACCTAATCGATTAGCCGTGCCCACGGTTACGGGCATTTTGAGCAACTGAAGACTTGGACTGAAGAAGAATCTCCCATCTCTTTTCTAAAAATCTGTTTTAAGGGTTAAAGTTGAGGAATGAGCACAGTGAATGTGTTTCACATCAACCTTATGTATGTTTTAAACTATTTTTGGAGAATGAGCACTGGTGCGTATATCCAAGTGTCTCACTCCTACCTTTTATACTAAAAAATATTTCTATTTTAAAAGAAGTTTACAAAATTTACTATAAGAGAAAATTGGCTTTATGCAAAGGAAACCGCCACCAATACTTACCCTGCGTATATAATCTGTTATACTTTCCTTTGCAACTTGCGAGTACATTCCACGTACTCATCTGCACCTGTCATGTGCAGATCTCGACAGATTAAGAGACAATAGGGTTATGGTCTACACTCAACGAGCCCAGTGGCATTGATGGAGCCTAACTTAGTGACTACGTATAATTCCGCTGTATTATCTGCCAACTTGAGCTGTGCCTAAGGTATGATTTATATATATCTGGATCTACCGTTGTATTAGAATGATGTATGTCTTACTGATATTCATTTTTGTTACTGTGTGTGCTAGCTATGATCCAGGGATAGCACAGTAAGCACAGAGACTTGGATTCTACCAAATCCGGGTCGTTACACACACACATTTGTGGGCCTACTAAGTTGACGCGTCCCCTAAATAAAGAAGTTGACACGTATGCAAGGCTTTGTCAACTTATTATAGTCAACACACGGTTCTAGCAGCAGTGGCCGTTGGATGTCCATCCAACGGATGTCGTGCTTCTTCTTCAATCTCGGATATTCTAGCTTCACCCGCCCAAAAAATGATTCCTCCCCCTGACATCTGGGGCGCACCGTTTCGGAAGCTGACCTGTGGGCCTACTAAGTTGACGCGTATCAAGGGCTTTGTCAACTTAGTCAATATGAACGATTCTAGCTGCAGTGACCGTACAATGTCCATCCAACGGCCGTAGTGCATCTTCAACCTTTGGTCTTCTTGCTCCAGCCGCCCAAAGGAGCGCCGGTCGTGCCGCGTGCTCCTGCCTCCCGTGGACAGCTGTGATGCCACGGAGGACTCACCGCCCCCTACTACTCCCACCGCTGGCCAGGTCATCCCTCTACTCACCCACACCCCCTGTTATTCCGCGGCGACGGCAGCCTCACACAGCAGCCGAACCAGTGAACCCTCGTACTCCTCTCCGCGCGGGCTTCCAAGCCGCGTCTTCCCCGGCTCCGCGTCGTCCCCTTCCTAGGCCTCGCCGTCATCCACCGCCCTGGTGCTCTCGGCACGGCGTGGTTAACGTGGTCAAGGAACGGCTTCCATCGGACGTGGACTGTACGTGGAGAGGCTGACAGCTGGGTCCACGACGGCAGCAAGGAAGTGCCTCCTTATTACGCGGAAAATAATGATTCCTCCACCTGACGGCAGGGACCAACCGGACGGGCCACCGTATTTCACAAAAAAAAATGTTTGCCCCCTGACTGCTGGGACCGACCGGACGGGCCACCGTATTGCGCGAAAAAACATTCCCCCCGCTGTCAGCTCGGACCCACCGGAAGTGCCTCCTTATTACGCACAAAAAAATGAATACTCCCCCTGCTAGTTGGGACCCACCTTGGTGGGAGGCTGACTTGTGGGCCTACTAAGTTGACGGGGACGGAGTGCTTTGTCAACTTAGTCAATATGAATGATTCTAGCTCCAGTGACCGTACGATGTCCATCCAACGGCCGTAGTGCTTCTTCAACCTCTGGTCTTGTTGCTCCAGCCGCCCAAAGCAGCGCCGGTCGTGCCGCATGCTCCTGCCTCCCGTGGCCGGCTATGCTGCCGCGGAGGCCTCACCGTCCCCTACTCTTCCCACCGCTGGCCAGGCCCTGTGGCGATGGCGGCCTCACACCACAGCCGAACCAGTGAACCCTCGTACTCCTCTCTGCGCGGGCTTCCACTGCCGCGTCTTCCCCGGCTCCGCGTCGTCCCCTTCCTAGGCCTCGCCGTCGTCCACCGCTCTGGTGCTCTCGGCGCGGCGTGGTCAACGTGGTCAAGGAACGACTTCCATCGGAAGAGTATTGTCGTGGAGAGGCTGACAGCTGGGTCCACGACCGCAGCAAGGAAGTGCCTCCTTATTACGCGCAAAATAATTATTCCTCCACCTGACAGCAGGGACCCACCGGACGGGCCACCGTATTTCGTGAAAAGAAACATTTCCCCCTGACTACTGGGACCCACCAGCTACATCTTCGCACGCAAGGAAGTGCGTCCGGGCAAAAAACAAAAAAAACGATTCCCCCCTGACTGCTGGGACCCACCAGCTACATTTTCGCAGGCAAGGAAGTGTCTGACAGTCGGGACCCACCTGGTCGAAGCGTACGTAGCGTTGTCATTCTGGTTGCGAACGTGTACGTACATACTGGTCGATGTAGAGGCGCACACGTGTCGTAGTAGAGGCGCGCACGTAGCATGTACACGTACGTACAACGGCCAGGGTGCAAGAAAGTAAATACGGCCACGTACGTACATACGGGCGGGGTCTCGAACGCCTACTCACGCGTACGTATGGCTAGGGCTAGTGTACATGGCTGGGTCGGAACGGAGAAACAGCGTCGTCGTCGTGTTCATGGGGAGGCAACGGAATGCGTCATGTTCATCGGGAGGAAACGGAACGCGTGGGAGCCAACCGGCTTGGATGGAACAACTGATGGAAACGAGGCCTGGCGTACCGCAGAACGGAGGAAACGTCCTTGTGTTCGACCGGCCACATTCGAAACGGGATCCTGATCATCGGGAGGGGTCTGGCGTACCGCAAAACGGAGGAAACGGACCTCCTATGGTCGAAACGGGGGTCCTATTGATCGGGAGGGGTGTGGCGTACCGCAAAACGGAGGAAACGGACTTGTGTTGGAGTGCTACGGTCGAAACGGGGGTCCTGTTCATCGGGAGGGGTGTGGCGTACCGCAAAACGGTACTCCACGGGATACTGTTCATCTCCACCGTCGACCCCCTCCAGCCTCCACGGGTTACTGTTCATCCACCGTCGACCTCCTCCAGCCTCCACCTGCGACTGTTCATCCACGAGCTCATGTTCATCCAGCCTCCACCGCACGCTACTCCACCGGCTACTGTTCAACCAGCCCTCTCCACGGGCTCCTGTTCAACCACCCCTCCACGGGCTACTATTCATCCAGCCCTCCACCGTCTACTGTTCATCCTGCCTCCACGGGGTCCTGTTCATCCAGCCCCAACCGGCTCAAACGATCGGGGTCCTGTTCATCCACCCCCACCGGGAACTGTTCATCCAAACCCCCTAGCAACAAACTGTTCATCC